>NC_052130.1:774473-822390 GCF_012273895.1 Zerene cesonia | reverse complement strand
CAGGGTCAAACGAGGCTGGCTCCGTGATATGTTCCACAATATGTTCACACACATCCTTACAAACTTTCGCATTTATAATATTAGTGGGATAGGATATTTGTACAGGGGAAAACATCTCATTTCCAGGGCAAATTCCTTTGGCCACGCGGACGGAACCGGGGGCGGAAAGCTAAGTGATGTTTCGAGACCTGACAGGTATTACCAAATGAGTAGGCACTAGATAAACGTACCACAATTAACAACAAAATGTAATTTAGTCCGAATAATATTATTATATTCTAAAATCGAGATCTAACCCAAAAAGGATAATCTTCTCAAAAGATCATTCACCTTTTATGAGATCAAAGAAAAGTTCTTGTTTATGTAACCTGATTTAGGGCCACTTTTGACATAAATATTCATACATCATAACTGACAGATAAACCGAACGGAACATATCAGGAAGTTGCGTTGCCGGAACTCAATGAAAATAATTATTTATGCATTTGTGTCGTTTGCATACCCTTATAACTACTAACCTTTTTTTTCATGCCTGAACTAGTTTCGACGAATTTTAATGTGTAGATAGAATCTTGTAGAATGACAATGTCGTTCCGTGAAATCGTAACAATAATGCTAATTTTTTATTTTAGCCACGCATACTTTAATTTGTTTAGCTTTGCCCATGGTATATGTAGTTATAACCCATGTCACTTAGTGAATGTACAGCTTTATAATGGTGAAAGAATTTTTAAAATCTGTTCAGAAATGTTCAGGTGAAAACATAACAAACATGCGTGCAAAAACACAAATGTTTCCTTTATTATATTATGAGTTATGACTAACTCCTTGCCACGAAGAAATGGCAAAAAAATAAAACTTCCATGTAAGTTCCATTTTTAAACTTTAAGCGCGAAAATGACATTCAAGATGGCAGCTGTAATGCAAAAACGCAGGCGACGTGATGTGTCAGGAAATTTAAAATGTAAAATGTATTTCTACCTACATCACGTGTGGGTGTCATGTAATTACAGTTAATATTCGGAAGCTGCAATCTTGAAATTAAAGTTTTATGTAGTTATATATTAATTTCAAGTTGAGATTTCGTTTACCAACGTTTCGCTGGAATATAGCGTAGTGTAACTATTGTATACATACTAGACGCCCCGGCTCCGCCCAGATATCAAGATTCCTGTTTTATCTCAAGGGAGCATTTAATCGGGTTAAAAAGTATCCTGTCACCCCAGTCAGCTCATACCCTGCCTGTATACTAAATAACATCAAAATCCGTTCAGCAGTTTCAGCGTGATCGACGGATATTATGAATTATTCAAAATACCTTCCAAATACCTTATTTATAAAAACTGCGAAGGATTGTAATCATTCTTCTCCATCTGTATTTCGCAACGAGTACAATTTGTAATTGATTAAGGCCAGAGTGAACTGGAAAGGCCTTTCTGCTCAGGCATGCTAACCAAATGGAACGCATCTACGCTTAACATCAGATAATTAATCAGTCTGAATTGTTCGGAATAAAAATGGCAGTTTCGTCTGGATGTACCACACTAGCCGCTTCCCGCTTCAGATATACCAGGGATTGAAAAAAACAATCTAAGATATATCGCAAGAACGATGCAGATTTTTAATAGAAAGATAAATTTCATGTATGATCACAGTAATAATACTAATATTATATATGCGAAAGTTTGTAAGGATGTGTGTGTATTTGTTGCTCTTTCACGCAAAAGCTACTGAACCGATTGCAATAAAATTTGGTACGTGGATAGCTGGACAACTGGACTAACATATAGGCTTTTTATCCCGATATTCATACGGGATACGGACTTACGCGGGTGAAACCGCGGGGCGCAGCTAGTAAGGTTATAAGTTAAGTAGCATATTGTTTGAACTACTCCTCGCTACTGCTGCTAATTACTTTTGCTACTTGCTTGCAAAATGAGTTTATTGGTCGAACAGTTATAAAACCATCATTCAGTAAACAATAAATATATCATACATTAATTATAACACACAATATTATTCATAATACAAAAAACAAAGGTTGACTGGAAGAGATCGCGTAAGCGATAAGGCCGTCTATTGAACATGGTAAATGTATATTTCTTGATTTGTGTCTGTTAAATAGAGTGGTTTATGTATCGTACAAACATAAATAACGATAAGAATGACGTCATCAAATTTTATCAAATATATAGTAATTAACTATTACACGCTATGATAAAAATGTACTGATATGGCCTATATAATGACTCGACATAGTACTAATCATGTACAAACATACGAACGCTTATACAGTCTTTACAACTCAGAATAAAAACGAAAGAAATTTTATGCAGAGTGACATTAGTCTCTAATTTATACATTTAGATATAGACACGCAAACCGCGTCTGTTATAATAATTTCAGTTTATTACCCATAAGCCAATTTATTTTAAAAATTTTCCCTATTCAAATAAATCCCTTCTCGTTCTAGCCCTTTTCAGCAACCGTGGGGTACTTTTTGAATGTCTATAAAGGGACATTTCATTCAAATTATATGAAATTAAAATAATTTTTTAACAAACGCTTCGATTGAACGAGCCAACTGTAAAGGGACATTTTATTCTAAAAATTCGTTTATCTCCGGTGATATCGGGAGAGAGTTTAGCCCCATACTAGCTTAATACCTAGTTATCTAGATACGTGAAGTTTGAGAAGATTGATGGATGATTGTTACTCTTTCATGTCAAATCTGCTGAAGCGATTTCGTTGGAGTTTGCAAATAGGTTGTTGGCTATATTGAGAAAGAGCGAGAGAGAAAAATTTTATCCATCTTCATTGAATAAAATAATGATTGAATGATTTAAAATGTACTATTTTCTCTTATACAGACTAAACTTAAGGAATTTATTTAACACTGGCGATCCTAATCAGGATAAACTAGAATTGTTGTAGTGTCTATGATCCATAACTGTAGTTTGAATTTATAATCAGTCCGTTAAAAGTGAGTCAAAAATGAGTTTAAAGGAATCCATTATATACAAACATACAGAATAAGTTTATAATAGTGTGTCATAATCTCAAAACATACAAAAAAATAGCTTAAAGACGAACAAAACAACCTCCTCCTTTTTTCGTTTTTGAAAGTTGGTTAAATATAAGACGGCATTATATCCCTATCTATAAGTATTACTTCAAATTTGGTATTATAATTTCATACGTCAGTGCGACGCTCCAGTGGCGCAATTGGTTAGCGCACGGTACTTATAAGGCAGTGGCCGTGAGCGATGCCGGGGTTGTGAGTTCGAGCCTCACCTGGAGCAATAGTTTTTTTATTGCATTTTTGTTTTTTTTATGTAAAGTTTTTCGGATGTATTGTTTTTATTTGTTATTGATTGTAATTAATTATGTCATTTTTTATAATATTTGTATCCACGTATGATTTATGAGTTGGCGCTAAGAATCCAATACTAAAGAAGAATGATTACAAAAAATAGTGCTTATATACTAAAGAAACCCAACTAACTAAAGCATTAACTATAAAATACTACATACAAAAGAATGCAATAACTCGTCAGTACTATATCTATGCTCAATTAATTCTGTCTTGTCAAAATTCCAAACCAAAAACATTCAAATATTTCAGTAATCTGTGCAATTTGTAAATAAAATATACGAAACAATGTATTCCAAATGCAAAAATATTTAAAAGACATCAATCATTCTAGAATAAATAAGCTTCATCATATTATATTCGTTCGTAAAATGTTCTAACTAAAATAATAATATTTTCGAACAGAAGGTTGGCAACTCTGTCAATTCAGCTATTATACCTGTCAACAAGATTAAAAAAAAAACTTCTAAAGCGCGGGAAAAAAGCCAAAAAGAGCGCGAGCTATCCATTTTTAAACAATAAACTGTCAAGCATTTTAACACGCGATAAAAAAGGACAGCTATATTTTCCGCCTCATCGGTCGGTGCAACGAAGCGAGACAACTTATTGCTGATCGATACCGCTTTTATGAATTTTAGTCATAGATAGCTATTAAACTTTGAAGCATGTAATTTTGCTCGGGAATGCATATTATGTTTTAGCAATTATTAAACGCGAAATAGTGGCATATCCACATGTATGTGTTTGTGTGAGGGCAGTCGGACAACTATTTTCTCGTCCTCTCCCTTCCTAGACCAGAAAATCATATGGGAATGAATCTTCACCACGGTAAAAAGTATGCCTCTCTCTAGCCACCTAACTATCTCTATACACAATAATTATAATATCATGAACAAATCATTAACATCAATATTCAAGTAACAAACAAGCACACTTTCGCATACATAATGTCATTATTTAAACGCTGTGGGTCTGCGAATTTCGACGCACGTCTTGCTTACAGTATCACAATTTTTATAATTTAAATTTAATACAATTAAAATGGAAGTAATAAATAAAATGTGTCCAAATCCGACCGGCTCGACGCAAATAAATTAGCTGTGAATAACAGAGGCAGGGTCAAACGAGGCTGGCTCCGTGATATGTTCCGTATATTTCGGCGTGTGGAGTTAAAAAGATCTTGCGACGCAATAAATTTGCGGTTCCGTTAACTGGGTTAAGGATATAGGCCCCTGAAGGATTCCTAGGATCCTATTTCGACCTATTAGGTACTGATGGCCGTGAAATGCTAAGAACTGTCTTCTAACCGGTTTGTCTGCAGTTGAGTGAAGAAGATTAATAAAATATTGATAAATAAAACATGGAAAAAATGCATAGGTATTATAAGTTGACAAGGTCTTTGAAGCCTAAATATAATACATTGTTTTGTATGTCCGTCCAATGTTCTAATGGTAGTAGATAATATATAGATACTACCTCCTTACTAGATAGTATCACAAGTAGTAAGCTACACACCTATCTACTATAAAATTAGTGCTTATATTAGTTTATTTTTCGCTTATGAGCGCTTTTGAAGTTGGTTAAATTTTATTTGAAAAATCATTATAAACAACTCAAAACTCAATTGTAACAGTAAACATTCTCAGCATCATGCTGAATGTATAAAGCAGTCGCAGCGCTGATTTTCAGCAGTCCCCTTTAAGCTGTCAGTCCTAAGTTATAATTTTATCTAAATAAAACAAAATAGACATAACACTAAGCACGTCAAGTTAACATAAGCACTAACAGTTATGTTAAAGTTTTGAAACAAACTACTGAAAAGCGATCGAGTAAATAAGCACGTCGACGGTAACTAAACACAAATACTGTGCAATGGTTACTCTGTATGGTGGATGGTGTATGGTGTACGATGTAGCGATTTTAAAAATTATGACAGAATTAACCGATTTAGAAAAAGAGATTCTCAATTCGACTATTTCTTTTTTGATTTTGTCACCTCATATACTTTTCTAGATGAATCGATTTTGATGATTGTTTGCTTGTTTGAAAGTTGGTGTCTCCCGTGTGGTCCCAATTAGATTTGACTAGTTTTTACAATTTTAATAAACACAATTATGATTAATTTAAAATAATCATTGATAGGAAACATCGTGAGGAAACCGGCATGTCTGAGAATAAAAAATTCGACGACAAATTACATCTGCCAACCCGTACTTGGCCAGCGTGGTGGATTATGGCCTAAGCTGGAGGCCTGTGTCCCAGCAGTGGGAACATGTATGGGCTAATGAAAAGCATTTATATATCTTACTACTGAACTATACAACACTCTTTCTAAGTAATAAAAAACTTTGTTCTGCTTATAAATTGAGTTTAACTGTATATGAAACGTAGCAAATTTCATTGCAATAGGTTCAGTAGTTTTTGCGTGAAAGAGCCACAAACACACACACATCCTTACAAACTTTCGCATTTATAATATTAGTAGGAAGTAGGATATTAGTAGGATTAGTTGACCCGGCGAATATCATTCTAGTTTATTATGAAATAAAGATCTTGGCCGATTCTCAGACCTACCCGATAAGCGGACAAAATAAAAATTGATAAAGCTATTTCGCAGAATTATGGTAACTAACATTGAGACACGAGAATTTTGTATATATGGACTAACTGCTGTAGCAGTGTCACTTAACTGAATCAACATACTAATTAAGTCGCTTATAACTTAAGCCAAGTTGCACTTAACTCCGCTTAGCACATATCTGTTATCGAACTGTTGCATAGTGATGGAGTAGCTTAGCGGTCTTATTTAGTTGTTCCAAGTTTCCTTTAAGCAATTTAAGTTAACTGAAGTATTGCAATTATTCCTTATTAATTAGTGCTCTGTGAACGGCTTATCTATAACAAGTTGTGTTTCCTGGTTTTGCTAAGACATTTATCTTTTCCTTATAAATACGCCTCTTGTTGTTTTTTTTTAAATATTTTGTTACTGAATATCATAACTGATGACTGATCGTGATGATTTATCACTGATTCTGATAAATTACTGAAAATCAGTGCTGTGATATCTTCTTTGCAGCTTTTCCGATTTTTTTGCTATTTCACTACATATAATCATATACAGGTAAATATAACAAGGTCACTTATTATACTTAAAATATGTATATGCCTTAATAAGGCTGATACTCAGCATACTAATACTGATTTTCAGTGGATGCTTTATGCCTTATTGACAGCGGATGTGTTCATGCTCAAACTATTATATTTTTTACCAAACATTGTACAATACACTTTCTAATAATAATTAAAAATTTCTACACTATATTTCCTCTCCACAGGACATAAAATTAGTAAAATGAAACAGTATTTTTAGTTCTTATTAAAGATTCCAGTCAAAAAAGTGTAATTTAATTGAATTTGTTTAACAAATAAGAGAGTAAAATCGTACAATTCCTAGTTAAAGAAGCTTATGTTACCCCCCCTGGCCATGGAGGGGATATGTCCTTAAGAACAAACGAGAAACGCATTTGCCCCACTACGCGGGACCTTTTAATAAAAACTTGTATAATCTCGCTACTAACGGAATTCCCGCGCAACATTCGTTAATGAGCGAAATTCTCGAAGTTTCTATCCTTTGTTCTACCGTATAAGTTCAGCTACTGAATTGTTTATAGCTATTTGCTAACTAGTGGTGCAGTGGTAGTTAATTTAAGATTTTTAGAGTAATCACTACATAGTATACAACAATGTTCTATATCTTGCTACCTTCAAATTTGGTTTTTTACGTGAGGGTAGTTTAACCACTTCTGTCTCAACTCTCAGTACAACGTTACGTACTCTTATCGCAATCGAAATTTAAAAGAATAAATAACATTAAAATAATTTCTTCTCAGCATAAACTCGTGTATATTCGGTACATAAACTCGTAAACTAAACATTTTTCAAATTGTTAGAATTAGACCAAACAAATGGCCATTGTGATAGTTGGAAACGATCAGCAACACAATCACAATCGATTCAACCAAACAACAATTTCAAACAAACAACTCATGTGGTAACAAACACAAATTCCTCTTTTTATGAAGTCGGCTAAACAAAGTTGACCCGAAAGTAGACAACAAAGAATCAACCATAAAAATCCATTCAATTCAAATCGCACATATCAAACGGATCAAGTTTTCGCAACTCCGCGTCGCTAACCGGCAATCATTTTGTACATTATTAAAATTTCCCTGTCAATGGAATATAAATGCGAGTTTGTTTGCGTTATTTCGTCTTTAACGACTTTGCGAGCGAAAATTCGGCGGCCTATGCTAATTTAACTTGAAGGTGCGAAGCGATTCCGCCTGATGGATGTGGCATTATTGATGTTTATTTACTTAAAATGTTTCGCGAGTAAAGGATTTATTTTCAGACTCGGTGTGCTGGTATTCTTGTTTGTTTTAAAGATTTTGTATTGAAGAAGGTTCTTATATAAGTGGGTTATAAAAAATTAGGTTTTTAAGACTTTTAGGAATGGTATGTCACTTTTTGACGTGACAACGTCTTAAATTAGGTTGCAGCTCGGAGTCACTCATGAAAAAGTGTAACGCCCGGTAACGTTACGATGAGTCACCGAACTATGATCGGTCCGCCGCGCGCGCAGCACTAGAGAATTAGGCGCATTGAATCGGCGCGTGTTTGTGTCTCTGTCTCTGTCTTTTTAGTAAACAAAATATATTTTCTATAGTTAAAATTTGTGCATTTTTTATTTTCATTCAATTCCTTGTTCCTATTGTGCAATTTAATAATATTCATATCAATAAATATTCTACCGAGAAAAAGACGTTGTCACGTAAAATCTTCGCCCGTAAAACCGACTTTACAGGCAACCATTTTTTTTTACTATAAATTCTATTCGCCTATCGGAACTGGAACAAACAGACAGGAAGATAATTTTTATAAGTTTTTATTTCCTGTAGGTTTTATGCTATCATAATTTTATTAAATATAAGGTAAATGAACAGTAAACAGACACAGTTTTTAACCGACATCCCAAAAACGAAATAGGTGCTCAATTCGACTGTATTTTGCCTTTGTTACTCGATAACTATAGAGTTAGAGGATGTATAACTCACTAGCGGTCCGCCTTGGTTCGCCCGTGGTACATATATACCCTATAGCCTTCCTCAATAAATTGGCTATCTATCATTGAAAGAATTTTTCAAATCGGACCAGCAGTTCCTAAGATTAGTGCGTTCAAACAAACAAAATCTTCAGCTTTATAATATTAGTATAGATAGGAGTTATTACCAATTGGCGTGATTCTGTGTTTGATAGAGTTGTTTTTATTTGATCTCATTTAAAAATTTAGAGTGATATCTCCCCCGTAGGAGAGAGGCCTCGGGAGGGGACGTCGGGTGCTTTATTGTTTTTATAGTTAATATATTATTAGTTTTGATCTCTTAAATCGCTGCGCCTAGTCTATGTAATTCAATAGTAAAATTTTAACTCAATTAAATATCATATTTCTTAGAAACAACATCTCACACGACACGGGACAATTTCTCAAAAATAAACACCCGACTGCGAAAACCTGACACGGCGGGTGTAATTTGTCAAGACATAACACCTGCCAAAAACGTATCTTAGTACACTCTGTATCGTAGAAGCTTCTGGAAAGTTCTACGTTATTAATAGCTTATAATAAAAATATTTTAATCGCTATCAAGCAGAATGTGTACACACCTTTAAAATCTTTATTTTGGTATCATTTTTGGAAAAATATTTCTTTATGGATTTTTTGTTTCTTTTTTTGTTATATAGTGTCGTTAGGGTTTGGAAACGATATATATACTTAGTCTAACAAATATATATCTTAATGATATTATTTATGCGAAAGTTTGTAAGGATGTGTGTGTGTTTGTTGCTCTTTCACGCAAAAACTACAGACCCGATTGCAATGATATTTGGTACGTAGATAGCTGGACGACTGGAATAACATGTAGGCAACTTTTTATACCAATATTGCTACGGGATACGGACTTACGCGGGTTAAGCCGCGGGGTGCAGCTAGTCCTTAAGATATATTAGTGATTGTATTACTTACGCTAACTGGACGATCTTGTAAGGATGGCTCCAAGCTATCAAACTCAATTCAATATTAAATTTAAACCAAGTTTAATGGAAACCACGCATCTGATCGCCGTTTAATCGACAATTCAGTAACCAAAGTTTATGGAATTATTCAACTGGATGTAGCAAATAGTTCGGATTTTTCTAAATACTTGGTCTTATTGCCCTTTGATTTGTGTTATATAGTGAAGTCCCGTGTCCCCTACTGGAGTATGGGGCAGATGATATACATCTGTTTCACTGATCGATTTTCTTTATGGACAAGTAGGTGATCAGCCTTCTGTGTCCTGCCAGACCGAGACATTTTTTTTTATTGTCCCACCGGAAATCGAACCTAGGACCCCTCGGTTCTACGCTCACGCGTTTACCACTGTGCCAAGGAGGCGTTGATTTGTGTTAGGGTTTCTTATATATTTCGTGCCTATGTGATTATCATTATCAATAATTAAATCTACCATTTTGTGACGGCGACTGTCTCTCAATTCCTCATCAGCATGGCGTAGAACATTTGCAACTTATTTTTACGTTTCAAACAAAAAAAAAAAAATGGTTTCAGTTTGGGAGCTACACACTCGCAAACACACACACCTTTTAAGTTAAAAACTTAAGAGAAGGATTACGCTGCGAGCCATATAAATAACACAGTTACTCTACATCTGTTTATATTTGTAATTCAATCCATACTCACATATTTTTTATTTATTTATTGTTAATATACATGTTATGACTATAAGAACAACCAAAAAAAAAAATATAAGTATAGTGAGAACGCTTTTAGTAATTTTTTCAATTGGTTTGTGCGAAAACTAATAAAATAAAGCCCGCGCTGAGCGTACTATAATGCCTTTCATAATATCAATTAAGAATTTTATACGTTTTCATTGTTTTCAAAATATATGACCTATTAGGAATTGTCAACCTTTTTTATAATAATGTTATAGTACCTACAAAATGATGAACTAACTCTAAATGACATTCGACTTTTAAATTAAAAATTCAAAAATATTTTCATTATTTTCGAAATACATAATCTATAAGGCATTATAAATCCTTTTTCTAATAGTATTATGGTACATAATAACTAGCGCTGGCTCGGCCTGACTTTGTAGATCGAGTCATTGTTCAAAAAGAAAAGAATCACGTATATAATAGAAAAAACGACCATTATGCGACGTGTTATGATTTATAGGTATTTACTATCGAATAATGATTTTATATAGACGCTTGAATAAGCCGGATTTTGTCGATGAAATATACGATAGTGATCAGTTAGGGCTGTTCTGTAGCGTTTTTATTATCGATAGAACTGTAGTTATTGTAACGACTGGTGAAATGTTTATATTGTAATACCTACAAAAATAATAAATGATCGTATTTATATAAAAAGTTTTAAAATTATACACTGTTATTGTACATAAGAGTTTCATTTTATTAAATTCATATGTAAAATATTTATGAGAGTTTTAAATATAACGTAATATCTTGTTATTGTTTTATGTGAGAACTAGTTTTTTATTTGGAAAGCTAGCACAGATTATACCTATATTCAGTACCGAAAGAAAAATACAAAAAGAAGGCAATGCCAAAATGGTTCCCACATGACATTACCAGTCAGATAGACAAAACATTTGAATATCTATTCGCATAACTTATAATTTTGAATACATACTATACAAAATAATTTCCCTTCCTAATTTTATGTGTATCTATAATATTATACCGGTTATAACATCCCTATATACATCCGGTTATAACAGCCCTCTATACATCCCTACTCATTACACCATACAGCTGGATACGGTATAGAAAAGCAACAAAAGCAATTACAATAAATGCTGATTCATGACAGACCGGATACAGTATTGTTTCCTCGAAACGCAATTAACGCTTTCCTGATATGTCAAGATTTCTATGGACCTTTGAAATGGAAAAAACATACAAAAAAGCTATTCATAATTATACAAAAAGAAACTATTCGTAATTAGTATATACAATTTAATGGAAAAATAACGACGCAGTGGTGTTTCTGGTATTTATATTTTAAATTATATAAAAAAGCTATCGCACAATAATGGTACATACAAATTATTTTAATCCATTAATTATCGACATGTAACATCACTAGTCGTAATTTAATACGTAATTCTCAGCTCTAATGAGACGTTGCTCGTACAAGGAGAAGGCACTTTAATTGACGTTATGTCGCTTATTATAATATATTTTACCGATTTTTAGGACTCTGTTGTGGACAAGGAACTCTTGTATCACCAAGTCCGTCTGTCTGTCTATCCGCGGTTAGCTCAAAAAGCGATTTAGTTCTGTCATTTAGTAATTACGTTAAATAGTCATAAAATTAATTCTTAAAAGAACTTTCTTTAAGAATACCTCAATATACTCAAAGTAGGGATGAAATTGTTTTTACGTCTTCCCTATAGTTTTGGGTATGCTTGAAGTCAAAACTGTTAGGTGGTAGATGGATCCTTTTTGAATTTGATAATATTATGTAAAAAAAAGGTGTGTGTGCGATTCACACATGATAGAAGTGAAACTTAAGTAAATCGACAAAAGAATGAATAAAATAGTATGTATATTTCTGTCTCATTCTGTGCCAGCTTCGTTCTACACATTTTTGTATTTGTCTCCCTTACCTGTCGTTTTTTCCGTTGCATCAGGTTTGAAATCACAACCATTCTAAAGAAGTTTCACTTCAAAAATTATCTATAGTACAATAACAACACTAGTCATAAGCTTGAGGCCAGGTCTTAATGAGACAGCACTAGCTGTGACGAATAACTTCGTTCACGCATTGTACATTCAGTTTTATAAAGTTTTAATGTACCAATTTGTAGTTACTGTTTATAATTAAATTATTCTAACTTCAGTTTCATTAATGTCTTTTTTTATTTATTCATTTAATATGCGTATATGTGTTAGGTTTGTTTGAAATTTGTTGACTGACAGTCAGTGCTTGTCTGTTAATTCGAGTAGTGATGTAAAAATAGCTAAATTTCATTTATTAATAATCCTTTTTCCTACTAGTCCTACTAATATTATAAATGCGAAAGTTTGTAAGGATGTGTGTGTGTATTGCTTTTTCATGCAAAAACTACTGAATCGATTACAATGAAATTTGGTACGTAGACAGCTGGACAACTGGAATAACATATAGGCAACTTTTTATCCCGATATTCCTACGGGATACGGACTTACACGGGTGAAACCGCGGGGCGCAGCTAGTAGCTTATAATATAGTAGGATTTTCGAAATCAAGTTATTATTTTACATGTTTTTTAAATAAAACTAAGAATTTAATGATAAAAAGACATCATCGTCATCAGCTTATATTATTTGATCCCACCGCAGGGACATATTCCTCTTATGAGAGTTAAATGTTTCATAACTTTAAATGTAAAGAGAAACATAGATTGTAAATAAATAACAAATAATATAAATGACAAGGTATTGCTTTTAGCAAATAAAATTTATGCGTTGTTAAGTTAACAATTCTTTTATCACACTAATGTGAAAGTTTGTTTGTTTGGATGTTTGTCCGTCAATCACGCTGAAACTACTGAACGGTTTTTGATGAAATTTGGTATACAGACAGTTTATGAGCTGACTTAGGATTGGATACTCTTTGTCTTAATTTCCGGGCGGAGCCGGGAAGAGCGTCTAGTAACTCATATATTGAACTTTTATCTATCGGGTATCGGTATCGGGAAGGTGCACGCCGCTGAAACACGAGTCTGGGGTCCATGTTATCTGTAATGTTTACCTTGTTTAATAAATAATTTTGTTTTTATTTTGATTTTATTTATTTATATGAGATTGTATTCATTTAATGTTTGCAAATGATCAATATATTGTTGTTGTACCATATTCTCTTCATCGCAAGGATTTACTACAAAAACCGGGGCATCAATACATTTATTAATCTATTTTATGTCATAGCGGGCAACTGAGCTGATAATTCGCCTGATGGTAAACGATCACCACCGCCCATGAACATTCGCAGAGGCTTAGACCTCTGAGAATGCGCTACCCGCTTTAAATGGAAAAGGGATAAAGAAAGGATTGATGACTGGAAAGAAGGAATGGACTGGGAAGAGCGAGGAGAAGGAAATAGGCCTCCGGCTCCCCCACTCACCGTAAGAAAACAATAGCAAGCTATTATTTCACGCCGGTTTTCTGTGGGGGTGTGGTACTGTCCCGGTGCGAGCTGGCCCAATTTGTGCCGAAACATGCTCGACTCCCACAAAAAAAACAAATCTAGAATAAAACACAACCTTATTAACCAGACCTCAAATTCAAACCTACATCAATTCAGATTTCATTTTCGAATCAATGACATATAACTCAATAACTTATCGACATCGCACCTCACTATTCATAAGGCCCCTTTCTAATGAGGCGATACTTCGCGATGTGAACGCAGCCCTATAATTGGCTCATACATGCCACTGACGTATCGCTTTGTGGGGGTTTTCGCTTGAACGAACATAAAAATGCATTTCGGTTGAAGCAATGAACGCATTTGCATTCAGTGGCTAGAAACAATCGTTGGGACGTTTATAAGTATACAAAAGTAGTTTTTGTATGTTTAAATTATACTTCTGCCTGTGAAGAATAGTATTTTGCGTCATTGTGGGGTTCTAAAGTATGTATACATATATGTTATGTCTAAATATATATAACTCAAAGGTGAGTGACTGACATAGAGATCTATCAACGCACAGCCCGAATCACTGCACCGGTCGGGCTGAAATTTGGCATGCATAGACTTTATGACGTGGGATAAAATAGAGAATGAAAGTTTGTACCATGAAAACTTAGTAAGACTACGCGGGCGAAGCCGCTCGCAACAGCTAGTTACTATTGTGGGAGTCGAGCACGCTTCGGCACGAATTGGGCCAGCTCGCACCGGGGAAGTCACACCCCCACAGAAAACCGGCGTGAAATAGTGGCATGCCACTGTGTTTCGTACGGTGAGTGGGGGAGCCGGTGGCCTATTTCCTTTTCCTCAACCGTCCCAGTCCATTCCTTCTTTCCTGTCATGAATCCGTTCCTTTTCCCTTACGCACTAAAAGCGGGCAGCGCATTCGCAGAGGCACTACCTTTGCGAATGTTCATGGGCGGTGGTGATCGCTTACCATCAGGCGAACCACCAGCTCAGTTGCCCGCTATGACATAAAAAAAAAAGCTAGTATATATTACATTGCTACAAAAAGGGAGTTTCAAATAAAACTCTCGAGTCGATTACCAATTCACTGAGGGTTTGGAATAATCTCCTAACTCAACTTTACATGATTGAGGGAAATGGTCCCGTTTACTGCAATTGCTAACTTTAAATATTTCCGTTTGTTCATACAGAATTATTTGCGGCTGCTCCGTCTAGATGACCTATGATAAAAATATACATATAGTTAAATATATAATGGCAATGGCACAAAATAATCCTACTAAAATTATAATGCGAAAGTTTGTAAGGATGTGTGTGCGTTTATTGCTCTTTCACGCAAAAACTGCTGAACCGATTGCAATGAAATTTGATACGTAGACAGCTGGACAATTGGAATAACATATAGGTAACTTTTTATAGCGATATTCCTACGGGATACGTACTTACGCGGATGAAACCGCGGGGCGCAGCTAGTACTATTAAATCGCTTTGTTGTGACGTGAAAGTAAAATCAACACATACGCTATGCATTTTTAAATATCGTGCGTGCAGTTTTTGATTGTAACCATAATAATAAAAAAAACATGTCATCATAGAATTAAGAAAGTTAGGACTTTTATTTGAATAAGTACCATTTCAAGAAATTATTGAATGCTGGCGACCATCAGTCTATATTTGTTTCCACTGCAGGGACACAGGCCTATTAGCGTTCAGGGCATAGTCCACGCTGGTCAAGTGTGGGTTGGCAGATGTCACATGTCACTGAACTTTTAAATCTTTGTCACGATATTTTCCTTCACCGTTTCGAGCAGTGGTTTTATGAATAATGTGTTGATTGATATGCATATATACGATATGGAATGATTTATTTGGTCTCGAACCCCGGACTTTTCGAGTGAAGTCCGAGATCCTAACCACTGGGACACCACTGCTCTAAAATTCTATTACTCCCAAAAATCTAATATATAAAATTCTCGTGTCACAGTTTTCGTTGCCATACTCCTCCGAAACAGCTTGACCGATTTTGATGAAATTTTTTGAGCTTATCCGGTATCTATGAGAATCGGGCCAACATCTATTTTTCATCCCCCTAAATGATCAGAGTAAGGCAGAACAGCGTTTGCCGGGTGCAGCTAGTTATTATATATATTCGGAACATGTATTTGGGTATGCGAAAAGAACCCAGTCTCCTTACAGGGCAGTCAGAAAGTTCTTAATTAAAAAAATAATAAAACCCAATGGAATTTCTAATGAAATAACGATTTGTTCTCTCTCATTTAGCAAGTGCTGATTGAACTCGCCCCTAATGAGGTTCCGGGGGACGATTACCCTGATGTAATCAGTGGTTTAATGTGTTCCAGTGACGTAATTGATAACAGGGAACAAAGAGTTCCACCGATAAGGACAGGTCAGTTAGGTATATATAAATATATAAAAGTAGTCACCTTTAACTGACATAGTGATCTCAACGCACAGCCCAAACCACTGAACGGGTCGGGCTGAAATTTGGTAAGCAGATAGATGTTATGACGTAGGCATCCGCTTGGAAAGGATTTTGATAAATTCTACCTACAGGGGGATAAAATAGGGGCTAAAATTTTGTACTATGAAAAACTATTTTGGTCACGTGGTCAATGGCTGAGGGCAAAAGCTGGTTAAGAAATAAAATCCATCTTTTTACACTGCAAGCTAAACATCTATCAAACTATCTCAATGAACACAATAAATCTATTATCATTAAGGTACACAAGATAAACATTGCCCTCGGTAAAAAAAATGTCGCAATAATCGTTTAAGAAAAAAATTTGCCGCCTTCAAACCATGCAGTCTCATTAAAATTTGCTTTAGTCATCGTATCAGGTATCAGCTTTCAAAAAACTCCACACCGATCGAAAGTTCTGAGTTAACAAACCCAAAACAATACAGTCGGAGTAAATACATCTCTCTCTTTTGAAGTTGAAAATTAAAACTATACATAAAAACAAATCTTACAATATGGTCGCTTCCATTTTCAAAGCTATGTCAACCTCCTTCACAGATAAGTTCAGTTCAGTTATAATAAGATCAGTTAAAATTGCATTCAAAATCATATAATCTATAGTAATATTATAAAGTTTGAAGAGTTTGTTTGTTTGTTTGAACGTACTAATATCATAATCTACTGGTCCCATTTGAAAAATTCTTTCAGTGTCATAGAGCCCGTTTAATGAGGAAGGCTGTAGGCTATGTATGTAACACGGGCGAAGCCGGGGCGGACCGCTAGTTCCATGATAAGCTACAATGCTATAGACAGAACACAAAGCCTTACTCACATATTACCTTAAAAAGTTCCATTTGCGTCCATTAATTAAAATAGAGCAAGTTGTATTCGAAAAAATCTTTATATCTTATATGTACCTATATTGTTTTGAGATACATTATATTGTTCTGTATCTCCTTGATAGGTAATAATATAATGTCGCCTACTACGTGTTCATCATCATCAGCCCATATATGTTCCCACTGCTGGGACACAGACCTCCTATGAGGGTTCAGGCCATAACCCACCACGCTGGCCAAGTGCGGGTTGGCAGATGTCACATGTCGTCGAACTTTTAACTCTTGGACATGCCGGTTTCCTCACGATGTTTTCCTTCACCGTTTAAGCAGTGGTGATGTTATCCACATGCGCAGATAAATTGAAAAATCAATTTATTTCCTGCACGCTCGCCCGGTCTCGAAACCCGACTTATCGATTTTGAAGTCCGAGGTTCTCACCACTGAGCCACCACTGCTTACTACGTGTTAAGCCCTTTATTTAAAGTCACCTGGTTCATTACAGTTCCAAACTTCTGAAGCTACTATTAGAGCTTAACCCAAGACAATTTAACAGAACTGTTATTCCATGGTAGCATAATCCGAACATTATGCACAAATTTACATTCCACTAATGGCCGTCGAGTTTTGTTGGAATATTTTAATTATTAAGTGTTTCTTTGCAGGAGTAATGACAGTTTAAGTGAGCTCTCAAGACCTCTGGGTTTTTGTGCGCGTAATAGTTTCAGTTACTTTGTTTGTGCGAGGCTTCTAGCGTGTTGCGGAGTTCACAACTTTCTCTTGTGAATCACAGATGCAAGGATGGCAATTTAGCTGTATTTTATATTTAATAACGTGAATACGTTAACATAATGTGTAATTTATTTGATGCTAGCTGCGCACCGCGGTTTCACCCGCGTAAGTTCGTATCCCGTAGGAATATCGGGATAAAAAGTTGCCTATATGTTATTCCACTTGTCCAGTTGTCTACGTACCAAATTTCATTGCAATTGGTTCAGTGATCTTTGAGTGAAAGAGCAACAAACACACACACATATCCTTACAAACTTTCGCATTTATATTATCCAACTTCAAAAAACGCGTTTATCAATTCAACAGTTTTGGGTATTCCCATTTGGTGTAGTTTTTATAAACAGTAATACTTATTGAGTAATCACTTAATAGCATGCTTGTTATAAAGCGCTCAAGTCGTTTGAATACATCATGTTCAATGATTTAAATAACATTATATTGATTCAAAACTTAATGATTTTGTGTTTTATTAAATTACTAATAAATACTAATAAATAGAAATAAATTTAACGTGTATTTGATTTACGTTTCAACAATATAAAAGGAAATAAATTATTAGATATTGAAAACTGAAAACTTTTACCAGAAATGCACGTGTTCCGGTGCATTTAATTACTTCCCGCGCCCCGTGGGGCATGGGGCAGACGGCGCTAATGTATTCGTACTACTGATCATTTATTTTAGCATGCTATGCTTTTCTAGATGCAAATCTGTCTTGCAATAATGTTTTTATAGAAATTAGATATGCATTTTTTAGTTCCTAATAAACTTGGATAAGTATACTCATTACAGAGTAATAAATTCCTTCGTGAGACCCGAAAGGATCTTATTAAAGCTTCAATCATCGCTCAGTACTATTTAAAATGCCTAAGGGGTTGTCTGGAAGAGATCACAATAAAGCGATAAGGCCGCTCTATTAGATATTATCTTTAACTATAGTCATATTTCTTTTTTTTATCATACTAATATTAAGTGAAAGTTTGTTTGTTTGGATGTTTGTCGGTTAATCAAGGTGAAACTGCATTACGGATTTTGATGAAATTTGTTTCACAAACAGGGCATGAGCTGGCTTGGGGGATAGGATACTTTTTATCCCAATTAAATGCTCCCTTGGGATAAAACAGGAATCTTGATATCAGGGCGGAGCCGGGACGAGCGTCTTGTGTCTAATAAAAGTGTTAAAATCAAATAAATAAATAAAAAGCACACAAAAAATCTATTACGACGAATAATCTCGACGTTTCAGAAACAAAAGTTTAAAATTCTGATTCGTACAAGAATCCGAATTCAATTCTTCACACATTTCCTTGATTTCAAAAAATTCCGCTTCGCCGTGCCAAAAATCCACCCCAAGCATAATTCATGGAGCCATTTCCCTAAAAAGGTCACAGAACAAACAATTTCCTAACAAATTCAAAAGATATTGTACAGTAAATTGAAGCTAAGATTCCGAACTCCGATACACTGTGGATTTTAGTCTTTGAACACGAAATATATTGGATTAAGGCTAAATTATATAATATGATATGGTTAAAAATATTATCTGCATTTTGTTTTTACTAGACATCTCCTAACAACATAGAAATCTCGACAAGATATATATATTTTTTATATATTATATACAAAGCTTTAAATAACTCAAAAAAATCTATCTATTTCGAAAATTCTTTAACCATTTGAAATTTACATACAGGTTGTATGTAAATTTACAGCAAATTCAAACGGTGTGGTCCTGAACCCGGAAGCCAACTTTCAAAAAAAAAGCATCATCGAATTCGATCCACTCATAAAAGTTCAGAGGTACCCACAAAAAATACAGATAAATTAAGGACCTCCTTTTTTGTAGTAGGTGAAGCAAAAAACCCTTCAGACCGTTTACAACACTGACTTTCAGTAGCCCCTATGTAAGTTTCTACTAATACTAATATTGTAAATGCAAACATTTGTGAGGATGGATGTATGTGTATGTGTATGTTAGATACTCTTTCACGCAAAAACTACTGAACCGATTGCAATGAAATTTGGCATCTAGATAGCTGGACAACTGGAATAACACATAGGCAACTTTTATGCCGATATTCCTACGGGATACTGATTTACGCGGGTGAAACCGCGGGGCGCGGCTAGTTCACATTAATTCTAAACTAAACTGCGAAAATAATTAATCTATTGCTTATGTTTTTATTGCGGTAAGGAAAGTATTAATTAAGTTAGCTAGGCAGACGTCAGGCTGTACTGATGTCTAGACCGTGCGTTTTCAGGTAACTAATTACTTACCCTTGGGAAATATAATTAATTTCCGTATGTGAGTGGGTCAGGTTATAGGAGAATGAGTTGGTATTGTATGTAACCTTTAGACTCGCATTGAACTCACTTTAAACGGACGGATTTAATTTAAACTTTGTACAC
Organism: Zerene cesonia; assembly: GCF_012273895.1. Taxonomy (NCBI): domain Eukaryota; kingdom Metazoa; phylum Arthropoda; class Insecta; order Lepidoptera; family Pieridae; genus Zerene; species Zerene cesonia. The sequence continues at coordinate 802,210 of NC_052130.1, read as the reverse complement.
TTTTCAAGGATCAAAAATGCTATTATTTTATGAGTTTTATCCTGATTCCTATTATGTAGTTTAGGCCAGAATAAAGTTAATTAATAACGCATACTCTGTATAAAAGTGAGTGAGAGTTTTTTTGGTTTTTTGATGTATATGGGGTATGTTATTATTTATTGTATTCATTGCATGTCAGCAACTAATTATAATTATTAACTGATAACCTAAAGTTATAATTTAACTATTTGTAATATGTGTTCCTCAATAAATGAAATTTGAATTTGAATTTGAATTCTTCCTCGTCGTTTCAGCTGTGGGTGGTGCACTGCTGGGCAAAGTAATAACTATATACAAAATTAAATAAAGCCAGATAAAAAATAGGTTAACCCCGTGTATTTGGGACAGATGCACTGCTTCTTCGAATTCTATGTCCACGTGTAAAAGACTGTACCAAAGAGGCGGTCAGAGACCGAATATATAATGAATACACTTTTAAAATCGCTACCGCCCATGATTGCACCACACCTCTTGCTTGCTCGCGGTTGCTACGCAAAAACGCTCCGCTCATCCGATATATTAATGCTTAATCCTCCAGTGTACTGACCAGAGCATATGCAGTTTGTATTACCTACTTTTATATGTATTACTAGCTGCGCCCCGCGGTTTCACCCGCGTAAGTCCGTATCCCGTAGGAATATCGGGATAAAAAATAGATGTTGGCCGATTCTCAGACCTACCCAATATGCTTACCAAATTTCAGAGGAATCGGTCAAGCCGTTTCGGAGGAGTTTGGCAACGAAAACTGTGACACGAGAATTTTATATATATAGATTATGATAAAATTTAAATTTACTTTACATTGTAAAAAATAAAAAAGGTAACAATAATATAATTATAGATAGCGCCAAGTTTTGATAAGAAAAAAAATGTATAATTGTGTTTAAAATATAAAAACTAATTTAATCAACCACGATCTTAATGGAAAGGCGTCGTTCAATTAAAAGGCTAGGAAATTTGATTACATCAAGCTAGTTGTCTGCGATATATAATGAGTTGACTATGACATTCAATTAATTTTAATAGAAAATTTTCTATTTGAAAATTTGCATGCGTGTATCATGAAGACGATGCTCTTTTATTAACCGATTACGACCACAGAATATTTACAAAATTAATAAATGAATCCTTACCACACAGAATATATAAGGCATGACGTCACAGCACTGATTTTCAGATATATTATGACTGAAAAATTACAAATGCAAATTAAGAACCGCTCGCACTAAAACTCTCTCATTTATGGAGCATGGAAAATGTCTACGATTATGTAATGGAATGTATAATCCTTCTAGAAGGTTCGAGATACTTCCACGCGTATAACAAAATGTTATTTATTGTTTGCTTGCCTCCGGTTCCGCACGGCTGCGTATGTTTCTGTTAAAGGCGTTTTTTGTTAGAACACGTTGTTTCTAAATGCTTTTATTAAAACTAGAATTAACTAATGGTAAAATTGTTTATTATCAAAACTAGTTAACAAAACGAGTTTTTCGCGGACGAATCAGTCAAAGCTATATACAGTTACGAATGGCTTGTATTTAGGTCCATATTGGTTTTGGTTTGAGTCTAGTCAATTCTCGTATTTGCCGGCCGCTACTTATAAAATATTTCATTATTACGAAGCTTCATATTTATTATTTATAATCACTTGTTAGAAACTTACGTACAAATGACTTTGCCATAAAATCGATGATTACCTGAAAATATAAAAATATGATTGTTATTACATAATTATAAAAGTATAGACCGTAAATATTACAATTTATATATATAATTTGTTTTCTAAGACTTGTAGAAACAGCTTAAAGTAGTACAAAATCCAGGGTGGTAATATAGCTCTGTCCTTTTTTCACACTGGAATTACCACTGCTTTAAGTTGTCATGGTTACCCGCAAGCTCGCTTAACCTAGACTCGAAATAACAAATATATAAATCGCTACAGACCCAAGCTAATCTCCATGGAAGTCCATGTATCTATATGGAAAATTTAAAAGAGTAAATAAAATAACCATTCCATTTACACTTAACAGTTAAACCAAATTCCTAGAATTGCATGAAACTTCGCAAAAGGCAAACTAAAACGTGTTATTATATTAAATAAGAAATTTAGGTGTGAATTCTCGCTTGCCCACAAAAAAACCTCGCCGTCTTTGCGATTTAATTCCGCCAAGCGCCAGCATATTTCCTTAAAGCAAAGCGGATTTATTATATACACAATTCTAAACCCAAGTCATGTTTTAAATTTAATAAATACCTCACGTTTTTTAAATTTAATTTCAGAATTCAAGCGTTTTTCGGCTGTATTGCGTACGTTTCTTAAGCTTAATTAAATTAGAATAATTTTTGTGATTCTTTGAAAGGTTGTCGTTTAAAAAAATTTATCTGTACTAATATTATAAATCAGATGAGTTTGTTTGTTTGGATATGCTAATCTCAGAAACTATTGGATTGATTTGAAAAATCTTCACCATTGTATACGTAGGTGATCTCGGATTGCTTCTCCTATATATTATATTATGTGAAACACTGGCGAAGTCGGGGCGACCTCTGTTATTATATAACTAGAAACACTTAACTCAATTATGATTCATTAATCTATTGTTTTGTTTAGTCCCATTTACCTTTAGGTTTTCAAGTAAATTCTCTAAATAAACGCAATGAATTGTTATGAATTTTACATAAAACGGTTATTAATACAATTATAACGGTTACTATAAAAAGGGAAATAATTCGAAAGCGACCAAACATCTTCGCAGACACACGCGCTACAATATCGTTTAATTTACATCTGACGCCGAGTTGCGTAATGTTCTAGCGAAGATTAATGAACATACAGGAATGAATGACGCGAAACGCAAATACAGCTCACAAATAGATTTACTTGTTTCGTGGGGCAGGGCCGGGGCAGGGGCTTTTGGGGCCCGGGATGGGGCTAACCAGCGGCTTCAAGTAGGGAACCGGACGAATAGAAATAGATTGGAAAGAAGAAAGAAATTAAAACACGTTTACAAAGGTGACAAAAAGTGAGTAAAGATTGAGATATTTATAGTTATTTCGTTACTTAACTCTTACTATCTCGTTACTTATCTATTGTGGTAGTCGAGCACGCTTCGGCACGAATTGGGCCAGCTCGCACCGGGAAAGTACCACAACCTCACAGAAAACCGGCGTGAAATAGTGGCATGCCATTGTATTTCGTGCGGTGAGTGGGGGAGCCGGAGGCTCGTTTCCTTTTCCTCACCCGTCCTATGCCATTCTTTCATTCCAGTCGTTAAAGGATAAACATCTTTTCCCTTACCCCTAAAAAGGAGGCGAATGCGAATGTTCATGGGCGGTGGTGATCGCTTACCATCAGGCGAACCACCAGCTCGCCCGCTATGACATAAAAAAACCGATTGCAATAATATTTGGTACGTAGACAGCTGGACAACTGGAATAACACATAGGCAACTTTTTATGCCGATATTCTTGCGGGATACGGACTTAGCCGGGTGAAACTGCGGGGCGCAGCTAGTACAATATAATAACCAGTATCAAAAAAATGAAATTCCCCGAAGCAATATTATCGCATTCACTAATCCGGCCCTGAACAAAATATATTCTAGTTTTACTAAAATAATATTTTATGACGAAACGAAAATTACTTGAATTTATGCGAATGCCGTTTTAGTGAAATTCAGTGAGAGAATAATTTTGTAGTCCGCGCACATTACGTATGTGGTTTTAAATGTATGTGGAATTTTCTGCAAGGACACGTTGGTAATTAGTTATTATTTATATGAAAATGATTTATGAGACTGTTTAGAGATTTTGACATGTTTTTTTTTTTTCATTTTTTTTGTGTACAACTAGCTTTCCGCGGCTTTGCCCGCGAAGTTTTCGCGCATGTTCCCGTTACCGTGGGATTTCCGGGATAAAAACTTACCGATGTCCGTCTCCTGGTTCTAATCTCTGCTCAAATTTTCAGTCAAATCGGTTCATCCGTTCTTAAGTTATAAATAGCATAACTAACACCACTTTCTTATATATATATATATATAGATGACGTATAGTAGATGTAGTCTAACGTGGAGCGTGTTTAGTGCGAGAGATGTTGTCCTAGACTAACGCTCCGCCTCGGCTTTGCCCGTGGTAATATTATAATTAAACGGTAGATTGTAATTGTCTTGCAATTGGTCTGTATGTTATAGTGTATCCTGGTTATAGTGACATTGTGGTGTAATGTGGGAGTCGAGCACGTTTCGGCACGAATTGGACCAGCTCGCGCCGGGAAAGTACCACACGCCCACAGAAGACCGGCGGAAATAGTGGCATGCTGCTGTGTTTCGTAGGACGAATGTGGAAGGTGGACCGCTTCCTTTTCCTTACCCTTCCCAGTCCTCTCTATCTTTCCAGTTAACGACTGAAATCGAAATAACTGGATCCTTTCTTTAACCCTTACTCATATCGCCTCTAAATGTACATGGGCGGTGGTGACCACTTACTATCAGGCGAATCATCTGCTCAGTTGTCCGTCCTGACATAAAGTAAAAGAAAACTCTAGAACATATGATTAATTACTAACTTTCATTACGGACCCCTACCGACGTCATGTCTCACATATAAATATAATGGTTTCTTCTGAGTTCCCTTGATGTTATGATTAATACCCAGGCGACGTACGCGTATGTATGTAGAATAATGTATGTGGATGTTTTTTTCCATATGAACACGCTTCGGCACGAATGAGAACATGTTTTTTGAATTTCGTACTCAAGGAGTAAAGTCTGTCCTTCTGTCTGCCTGTTGTTCATGTACCAAGAGTGATAGATAGGTGAAATTTATAGGTATATTTTAGTTGCCGCTATAATGTTGCCTTTGAAATTCAAATAAATAGATTCAACAATTTCAAATATAGATTCCCATGATAATTTTATTCGCAATAAGATAACTGAGATACATATAACAATATATCTATATACTCCAACATGCCTATACGAATGCGCTCTTTTTCTGAAATCGGTTAAAGACTCTGAATAACAAGTTAAATATAACTGACGTAACAGAAGAGGCATCAGATTTCCAATAAGTTTAACTTGAACGTGATTTTACGCCTAAACCGATTTGGAAAAAATGTTGTGTGTGGGATGGCTTAAAACCTGAAAACGGACATGGTTTTTTATCCCGGAAGTTTCACCGTAACGGGAACTATGCGGATTTTTAAAGCGCAGGCGAAACTGCGTGCGAAAAGCTAGTAATCAATAAAATATTTGAATGATAACAAAAAAAACGTTAAAAAATACTTGGTTAAGAAGATGCTTTCCATTATAAAAATGCCTGAGCGTAACGTTTAAAAATATATATAATTTTTTAAATAAGGAACAACAAAAAGGTTTAGGAATCGTATTAAATTGTTTAATCCATAGGGGTTTATAATTATGAGCAGATTCGGTAATCGCACACCTGTAATGTTGTTGATTTAAAGATTATGGATGGTTTTGGGTCATTTTTACTAAGAATTTCTTTGTATAACTTTATTGCTATTATAATAATATCGTCCATGACTTCTAAAAAACTTCATTCATGTTCTTAATGCACACATGTTTAACCAATTGGTGTGAATTATTGTTATATAATATTACAACTTATGTTATTTAAAACTATTCATTTTAAAGGATGTGTGAGGGTGTGTGTGTGTTTGTTATTCTTTCACGAAAAAACTACTGAACCGATTGCAATGAAACCTAATACGTAGATAGCTGGACAACTGGAGTAACGCACAGGCAACTGTTTATTCCGATATTTCTGCGGGATATGAACTTACGCAGGTGAAACCGCGGGGCGCAGCCTTTATTGAGAAATATATTAACAATAGAACATGTCTCCCCGTGACTACGCTCGCTGTAAAGTGTTCGAAACGTCGTTAAATAATATAATGAATAAATCGCATTTAAAATCTATTAAAAAGTCTTTAATTTCTAAGAGAAAACATTTGTTCTCTTACAACTCATCTTAAAACTTACTTGATCGATTTTTAATTAATTATTTATTTATTTAATTAGATAATTAAAGTGCTACCAACTTATTTCAGTGTAACCAGAATAAATGTTCAGCATAATATCCCAGAAATCTCTCAATAGCTTTCAGCATACTTATCATAGACATTTTAAAAATAAAACACACGAGTACTCGAATTAGTCAACAATGAAAATTCAACATTTTTAGCTTAATTGTTAGGCATTTCAAAAATAAGTTGGTGTTACAATAATTTTGTATTAAATAACATATTTTATGACAAATATAGGCTATATTTTAGCCCGGGTCAACCCGGGAGAAGACGGTTATGATGAACTGTTACATCTGTGTTTGGTACAACTCAGCTATCTCTACCCTTGGCATTTAAAAGTCGGGTTTATTTCGCTGAATCGTATCCAGTGACCATTAATTTATGTAAAATGTCACAGCGAGTGGGACACTTGATAAATGCGACATTTTATATGTTTGTTTCGGATGTACTTCATATTTTCAAGTTGGATATTTATAAATAACTAACTGCACCCCGCGGTTTCACCCGCGTAAGTCTGCATCGCGTAGGAATATCGGGATAAAAAGTTGCCTATGCGTTATTCCAATTGTCCAGCTATATACGTACCAAATTTCATTGCAATCGGTTCCATACTTTTGCTTGAAAGAGTAGCAAACATATATCCTCATAAACTTTCCCATTTACAACATTGGTAGGATAATAAGGTATAAATAAGGTAGCATTCAGTTTAATTTCAAAATGTATAATACTCGCGTAAAATCAAACACAAGAAAATACTAAGGTAGCATTCAGCTCGTGGATTTGTCCACGCAGTTAATTCAAAGTTCAGTTCTATCCTTACTAAGTTTCATCAAAATTGGTTCAGTGGTATAGACGTGAAAGCGTAACAGACAAGGTTACTGTCGCATTTATAAAACTAGCATCTACTATCACAAAAATGATATGAAATCACTTCGGTGCGATTTGAAAGGAAGACAAACAAACACACTTCCGCATTTTACAGAAGATCGCTCTGTGTCAACGAATAAACACATTTTCCCATTTATAATATTAGTAAGGATTCTATGACGTGGAAGCGGCGAATGGATTTATGGAAGGTGTACATTTGAAAGGAGTCTTTAGTGTTTTTGTATTTGTATTCATATATTTTATTTATGCATGTAGGTGTGTTTTTACACGCTTTTTATTAGCTTCACCTGTATGTTTGTTTGTAACCGACTTCTCTGGGCGCGATTTTGACCCACTTTAAACGGCCAGATTTCGTTCAAACTTTGTAGATTTAATGAGGACCGATGACAATACACTAATTTGATAAAATTATTCCAATTTTTTCAATTTGCAAAATATGATTTTTGTTAATTTATATAATTTTCTTCTATAGTCGATAAGGTAAGAAAATTAATTAAAATTTTCGTCGTTCGAGTCGTGCAATAGTTTTTAAAATTTGAGCGCTTTATATTGCGCGCCACGCTTTTTTTAAAATAAAATAATTTTTTTTTTACTCACACTATTATTAATTTATATTCATTGAAATTTTTAACACTATTTTCTTAATTTAAATTCATTTAAATTTATTTTTTTTTTAGTTCGTTTTTCTATAAAAAGCGTGTTTTTTTAGTTTTTTTTAACTATTATTTATTATATTTAATGTATAAGTTCTTATGGATGTTATTTTTGTATGTCATAGCGGGCAACTGAGCTAGTGGTTCGCCTCTCTCTCCTCCTTTATTTTTTACTTACTAGCGGTCCGCCACGGTTTCGCCCGTGGTACATATGTAGCCTAAAACCTTCCTCAATAAATGGACTATATAAAATTGAAAGAATTTTTCAAAACGGACCCGTAGTTGCTGAGATAAGGATTCAAACAAACAAACTCTTCATCTTCATAATATTAGTATAGATACACAGGTGGTTGCATGGAAAAGATCACTCTTTAGTGATAACGCCCGACTGTGCTGGTTAGTACTAAGCCATTTCATTTAACAATGTGTTGTGTACGCCAGCAGAATAAAAAAATCTGCTGTTCTAGAAATGGGTATCTTAAACAATATCAAACAGGGAAAATCGTATCGAGTCGTAGTTATTTATTTATTTATTTAATATTTATTTATTTATTTATTAATTTATTTATTAATCTTTTATATCGCGCTGAAATATTTTCCAAAGGACAACATGAAACGTTTCGCACGCGTTAAATTCGTAGTAGTTTATAGATGTTATTATCCATAAACCTTCCTCTTGAATCATTCTATCTTTAAAAAAGTAGTTTTTTATGGGGCATATTAAGTTTTTCTTAATTTCTCTTAATGACTTCTAGTAACAAACATCCCTAACTTAAACATAACTTAACACTAACTTAGTCCTTAATCATTTCTACGCACCGTTAATCAACGCCAGCTACTCTTTAATAAATCCAAACAATAGCGAACTTTTCTAATCAAAATTAAAGTTATTTCTCAAGTTACGAGGAGTCACTTAAGTTGATTAAGTGTAGTGTACACGACATATATAAATCGCATCTGTAATTCCTCCGGCTTTAGCTCGGATGTATTGTTTTGAAATCGCTTCAGATGTGTATACATTTCCTAATAGAAGAGAGCTTGGATCTTCTTTACAATATACATATGATGGCGTACGGATTTGCTTTCGTTAATTAAAAAGAAACATTTTCTTTGTCACTGGAAATAATACCACTTGGTAAATAAAATATCAAGCATTTGCGCAAATGGTAAAATGCTTTTTACGAGTAATTAAAAAATGCGAAGTGTTTAGCAGCGATTTGTTTCGATAAACGATTCGTACGGTTAAAATAAATCATATCTTAACGAATAAAAAGCACGTTATGCAAAAACGATAAGCTTTCATAGATTTTTTTTTAACTTTTATTATACATAATAGAAATATAAACAATACTTATACATAATATTTATATTATTTATAACTGAAGATAACAAACTAGCATACCTCGCGCGGCATCGCTCGCTTAGTTAGATAAAAAAATAGACAGTCAAGTTATCCCCATATAGTTTCCGTTCCCATCGGGATTTCCGGGACAAAACTGTTCCATGTCCTTCTTGGGTCTCAAACTATCTCTGCACAAAACTTCACGCAAATCATTTCAATGGTTTAAGCGTGAAAACGATACAGTCAGAATTATTTTCGCGTTTATAACATCCGGGATTAATACACCAACACAAGAAACGCCAGGTCGAATAGGTAGTGTATAGATAAATTCAATAACACTTAACATTAATTATACGAAAACAATCGCTCGCGTTCGGAAACAGCAACTGTCATATCAAATAATATGAAACAGTAAAATGCATATTTGATTGGATGAATATTGATAAATAGACTGCCAATAAACTTGACAAATGGTTAAATATAGTACGATATGTTACCGTTAAACTGTATTGGGTAGAACGCGTTCTGCCCAGTTAGAACTAATAGCAAAGTTACAACTAGTTTTGACTAGGGAAAACGCGTTGTGACAGAAACGAGTTTAGACTGATACACATGTTTTATAGTTTTAGAAACTCGCGTCTGGTTTTGATGTGGGAGTCGCAGGCTTCGACATGAAGTGGGCCAGCTCGCGGGTGCAATTTCCACGGTGCACCACCAGAACCTCTAGCTTCACTACATAGTATAAAATAATGTCGACCCCTGTACATGTCATGTAAGTAATATCTGAGCACTAGCGGACCGCGCCGGCTTCGCCCGTGGTACATATATAGCTTATAGCCTTCCTCAATAAATGGGCTATCTAACACTGAAAGAATTTTTCAAATCGGAGCTGTAGTTCCTGAGGTTAGTGCGTTCAAACAAACAAACTCTTCAGCTTTATAATATTAGTATAGATTATAGGATATATAAGCATATAAACTACGTGGAGTCTTTATGTCGTCGATTCCACAATGCTTAAAGACAAAAGTCTTTAATCAGTGCGTCCTACCAGTGATGACTTACGGAGCCGAGACGTGGACACTCACAGTACGACTAGTCCACCAACTCAAAATCACTCAGCGTGCTATGGAGAGAGCTATGCTCGGTATTTCTCTGCGGGATCAAGTCCGAAACGAAGTTATTCGCCAGAGAACGAAGGTTATCGACATAGCTCAAAGAATTAGCAAGCTGAAGTGGCAGTGGGCTGGTCACATTTGTCGCCGAACGGATAACCGTTGGGGCAAACACGTTGTAGAGTGGAGACCGCGTCTCGGTAAGCGTAATGTAGGACGCCCTGCAGCAAGGTGGAGTGACGACATACGCAGGGTTGCGGGTAGCAAGTGGCGACGCAAAGCTGGAAATCGAGTGGAATGGCGTGCCTTAGGAGAGGCCTATGTCCAACAGTGGACGGAAAAAGGCTGAAGAGAAGCATATGTACACGGCGGACCACTAGTTTGAATCATATAATGCTGAGGCAGGCTGGCATTGGCAAAAAAATTAAAAGTTTCAAAAGATAGAAGAGATAAATATAGAAAGAGTAAGAATACACTTTATGATAGAAACAACTATATTATTTTACTTTCCATTTTTTTAGAGTGTAAAGAAGTTACTTAGTCTTGGCCAAAGGTAATATGAGCAAGAAGTTAGAATTAAATCTGCCTTTTTTTAGTAGGTCAGAATTGAATCTAAAAGTTTGTTATATACAAGCATACAGACAAACAAATGATGCTAATTAAAGTGTGTAACACAGTCCAATTAATTCCCTTATTTATATCTTGTAATATTTAAACTTTTTAATTAAAAATATGTCTGCAACATACATACCGTAATAATTAATACTATGTAAAAATTCTCACGTACCATATAGTAATTAATAAAATCAGAGAATTATTTTCAACGCCAACAAAAATATGTTGTCGCGGCTCGCCTACCACATGTCAACAGCTTGTATTTTCATATTTACATTTTTATCTTGACCAAATGGAATATGTTAGTCAAATATTTAATGTAGAACGTATATCATCCTAGTTATATCCCACTAATATCAACGCGAAAGTTTGTAATTGTGAATGGATGTTTGTTAATCTTTCACGTAAAAACTACTCAATGGATTTTAATGAAACTTAACAATAATATAGCTTATATATCAGAATATTACATGAGCTATATAAATACTTAATAATAAACGCGGGTGAAAGCGTGTGGTCGTTTAAACATACTCTAGAGTGTAGGCAATGTCTACATACTATGATATAAAGATTAAAAAAACGGTTGAGATCTTGTTATATGTTTGGATATACTGAACTGATTTTAAAACTACATACCTTCAACATAGTATTTTCTTGTGTTTGGTTTTACGCGAGTATTATACATTTAGAAATTAAAAACTTTTTAACGGGTTTTAAACGCGATTTATTCATTATATTATTAACCCGACGTTTCGTCGTCACGGCGTCGTCACGACGAAACGCTCGCTGTAAAGTGTTCGAAACGTCGGGCTAATAATATAATGAATAAATCGCGTTTAATTTTTTAAATTAAATAATCCGTTAAAAAGTTTTTAATTTCTAAACTACCTTCAATGTTAGATTTTTACGTGATCCATGTGTTAGACTCTATTTTAGGTTATACTCTGGGCGGGTCGCGGATGCATGACCCATGACTCTTTCCCTAGGGCTGTGGGTATCTATGCAAGATTTTCCCAAGAAAATAAGGGTACCCTGGGCTAAGCCGAGACAGTTTCATGTAGTTATTTAAATCCTTCTGGAATGATTAATCTTGAAACATAATACCTCTGCCGAAGTTTAACGGAGATATTGGCAATTGACATAAACAAGCAGTGATGGCTCAGTGGATAGGATCTTGGACTTGAAGCGAATAGTCGGAGGTTCGAGATCGGTCGAGCGTGCAAGGAATGAATTGAATTTCAATTTATCTGCACATGAGGATAACATCATCACTGCTTAAAACTGTGAAGAAAAACATCGTGAGGAATCCGCCATGTCGAAGAAACAAAAGTTCGAGACATGTGGCATCTGCCAACCCGCACTTGGCCAGCGTGGTGGATTATGGCCTGAACCCTTATAGGAGGCCTGTGTCCCAGCAGTGGTAACATCAGACCATATATCTGATGATGATATACAGTTATAGGAGTATAAAAACGTATGAAAATGTTTAACGATCTAATTATAGTATTTTCTTGTGTTTGATCTAATTCTATCAAATTCTCCACAATCACAAATCGAACATGCACTACTAAATCGACATTTATACACGATAAGAGACCTTAACGTCCCTTTACGCCCAGCGTCGTTAAGCCGAAAACAGCTTGGACTTCGATTTATTTACATCGGTAATTCTTAGCGTGAACAAAAGCCTAAAATAAACTTTGATGGAATTAATCTCCTGCCCGTCGAATGAATAATCCGTTTCATATAATGGTCTATTGTATAGAAATTAACGTCACAGCCTATTACGTTTATTTCGTTGTTATATTTGCATTAAAAACCATTAACATGTTAATAATTGTTGGGAATTTTCATAGCTTCAGGTTGTAGGGTTGCCAACCGTACCGTAATGCATAAATATTTCTTGAAATGTACTGACGCCTGAAGATATTTATTACACTTTACACTAATATTATTAATGTGAAAGTTTGTTTGTTTGGATGTTTGTCCCTTCCGTTGAAACTACTGAACGGATTTTGATTAAATTTGGTATATATACAGGGTATAAGATTGGGTGATATGATACTTTTTATCCCAATTAAATGCTAACTTCGGATAAAACAAGAACGTTGATATACAGGCGGAGCCGGGACGAGCGTCGTAGTTGAATAATATAAACAGTTCAATGAATTATATGTTTATTACTTTTATGTTATTTATTATTTTATTGTACTTATTTTTTTTAGTTTTGATTCTTCATTTACACGTACGCTGTCACTGTCAGAAGGTCAATGTGGTGTCCACTGAAAATCAGTGAAGAGTCTAAGATCCTTTAATGGCCTTAGACTTTTATACACTGAGTAGATCTCCTTTTATACTGGATTAATTTAGAGTTTTTTTATATCAAATTATTTTTATAACTTTACCCTGTATACATATATGTATTTTATTTCTTTCTTTCTTTCTTTCTTTCTATTATTGCATGTCCAGGCTTCACCCTCACCGAAGGGGGTCGCGAACGAATAATAGTTCAATTTGCTATTTCACAGTGTTATCTATCTCGGCATGACGTATCATCAAAAGCTATAGTGATACGTACTTCTATGATGAATAAAATTATGTCTGAATTTAGATATTTGTAATGAAAATGGATCTCTAAGAGACTGTAATCCTACTATCCTACTAATATCATAAATGCGAAAGTTTGTAAGGATATGTGTGCGTTTGTTGCTCATTCACGCAAAAACTACTGAACCGATTGCAATGAAATTTGGTACGTAGACAGCTGGACAACTGGTATAACATATAGGCAACTTTTTATCCCGATATTCCAACGGGATAAGGACTCACGCGGGTGAAACCGCGGGGCGCAGCTAGTTAGTGATAAAAATCTTATACGTGGTTTGTCGGCGGGTGACACCGCGGGTCATAGCTGTTATATATGTGGAAGTTGGCGAGGACGGCCGTGCACGTAGGTTAGTTACTCTTTCACGTGAAAACCACTGAACGAATTTTGATGATACTTGGCAGTGAGTTATAGAAATAATTGCTTTTGCACGCGGCTGTAGTATGTTTGATAAATTGGACAGTGCGATTCAGATCTACTGCGATATTTTCTAATAAAATTTCTGCAAACTAAAACTAGATATAAAGCTATAGCGGAGTCGTATAAAACAACATTAATAAATACGCTAGCGACATAAAAGGAAATCGCGAGATTACGCATTGCGGGGGCCTATTTGGTGTTTGGGTGGGCGCCAATATATATAATATATCACTTCCATATAAGCTTTTAGATAACAGTTGAGAGAATTTAATCAAATCTCCATAGTCTTTATTGTGGGAGTCGAGCACGCTTCCGCACGAATTGGGCCAGCTCGCACCGGGGAGGTACCACACCCCCCCCACTGTAGATCGCCGTGAAATAATAGCATGAGTTTAGTTCTGTGAGGGGGGGAGAGTCTCGTATCCTTTTACTTACCCTTCTTCTTTATTCCCTTCATCAATCCTTTCCATATCCCAACGTTTTTAAAAGTCGGCAATCCATTTGAAGAGGTCTGTACAAATGACCTAACCCACCAGCTTCTTTACCGACTATGACATAAAAAGCATATCTCGTTATTTAAATTTATAGATAATGTGATATCGCGTACACGTCCAACATTCCGTATCAACAGGGTTGCCTGAAAGAAATGCTTTTGAGCAATAAGACCGCCTTTAAGTACACTTGTGCCTAAATGCTATTTAAATAAGTAAATAAATTATTCACAAAACGATTTACGTATTTTCATGTAATATGTAAAAACTTGTTATGTGAGATGAGTGCGTTCATACAAACTTTGCAGCTTTATATTGAACTAGCTTTTGCCTGCTGCTTCGCTCGCGTTAAATTTGGAGTAGTTTAATAGATTTTATTATAAATATAAACCAATCAATCGAATCTATTTAAAAAAAAAAACATCAAAATCCGTTGCGTAGTTTTAAAGATTTAAGCATACATAGGGACAGAAAAAGCGACCCTATTTTATACTATGTAGTGATGTAGATTTTATTCTAGTTAAAATTGTTAAGAAGCAGACATGGTTACTGCCGACCTTTATAAGTTAGTATGGAAAAACCGATACTGGTAATATGTTAGGAGATCGTTACAAATTGTTACCTGCTAATATTATGGCATTTGCTGCCTCCACGCTTACTGGCTTACTGTCACAATATATATTATCTGTGCTGTCACATTTAAATTCAAAAACAATTGTTCCATAGTTGTTGCTGAGTTGACGAAATGTGTGTAGAATATAATAATTTTAGTTTTTTATTTAACTAAGCAAAAACGCTATTTATTTATTTATTAGCTACCGATTGAATAGTTACGTAAATGGCGATTGGGAATGGTTGAGAACCACATTTTGAGACAGGCATTTTTTGTTTCTTTTTGGTTATTTGAAAGAGATATTAATTTTGTTAAAAGTATGGATTAAGAATGTGAATACTTCAATTTGGAACAACCTACCTTTATGACAAAATTATTACAAGGATTACGATCGCCAGACTTAAACAATTTCCTTACATACACTGTATAAGAGCAAGTGAAATAATTTCATTGATTCAATCAAGGCGTATTTTTTAGCTTAGCGAACTAAACTATTTATATTATTTAGCGAAGAAAGTGCGTGGCTCAGCCTAGCCTATTTATTGACAGTACACTCGCCCAAGTAAAAACGGCCCTATCATAGCTATAACTCAAGGTAAAATGACCTCAGGCCCTGAATGCTTAAGTTAATACAAACATTTTTACGTTTGGCCATTTCATTACAAAGACTACATAATACTACATAATATAAATATATATATATTCCCTTCATTATAATCGAATTTATATTGTATCCTATCTTATGTACCTTTAAAGTTAAATATTTTGTGGATACATAGTTACAAAACTTATGATCTACTAATATTATAAGTTTTGTCACTACGTATTCTCAAAATATAATATACTAATATTATAAAGCTGAAGAGTTTGTTTGTTTGAACGCGCTTATCTCAGGGACTACGGGTCCGCTTTGAAAAATTCTTTCAGTTTTAGATAGCCCATTTATTGAGGCAGGCTTTAGGCTATATATGTACATTACTCGCGTAAAATCAAACACGAGAAAAACTTAGAATATATTTTTCTCCCCTATTTTTTCCAATTAAAAGGCATTGCACTAAAAATAAATAAATAAAAAACACATACATAAAGCCAATTCAAGCATATATTAAAATATATTCAAATTTATATAAAATGACGTTTATTTAATCGTATTATTAAAATAGTACTTGCTCGTTTAAATATATAAGATAAAGTCACTAGTCACTGCTTCGGGATCAAAAATAAAAATAGACCATGAATATGCGCCCATTCATCGAGAGCTTGTGCCCTTTTAATATATATTTATTTATACTAAATTATAAATAACCTTTTAAATATAATAGACTAATATTATAATAAGGACAGATTTGCATGTATGTTTGTAATATAAAAACTGCTGGACCGATGTCGAAAATTCTTTCGGTAAAATACTGCAAATTCACTGAGACATAGGTTATATAATTATGTACCACGGGCGGAGTTGAAGCGAACATCCAGTAATTTAAATTTATACCAAATCATTACATAGTATAAAACAAAGTCGCTTTCTCTGTCCCTATGTCCCTTTGTATGCTTTAATCTTTAAAACTACGTAACGTATTTTAATGGGATTTTTATAGATAGAGCGGTTAAAGAAAAAGGTTTATATACGTATAAATTTTTATATTTAATTTCGAGTAACTCAGACTCATTATGTTTTATAATAACATCCATTAAAATACTCTGACTGAACGCGTGCGAAGCCGCAGGCTATAGCTAGTTTCATATATATGCAATCATCTGATAAATAGATCCATTCTTACAAACTCATTTAATAACTGCCCGGTTCTAAATTAATCTAGGAAAAAGTAGCAGCGACTCATTTCATTGTAATCCAATCAGCAGTTTTGACGTGATTGAGTAACAAACATTCACACCATTTCGTACTTTCAGATAACTAAGAATTTGTGGGTAGTAGGTTTAGTATAATTTTACCCGGGCGGAGTCGTGTGAAAAAGTTATTTGTTTCTATTGTTACGGCAATATGCTAGAATGACTGGTTGTTTGCGAAAATCCAAGCTTAGCTTTACACAATATGCAAGGCGGTGTTTTTTCTTATTTTTAACATAAATGTTTTGTTTGGTAAATCGAAGATGCATATAGCACGTACATTTTTTTTTATGTCATAGCGGGCAGCTGAACTGGTGGTTCGCCTGATGGTAAGCGATCACCACCGCCTATAAACATTCGCAAAAATAGTACTAGTAGGCTTTTATGGGGTAAGGGAAAAGGAAAGGATTAACGACTGGAAAGAAGGAATGGACTGGGACGGGTGAGGAAAAGGAAACGGGCCTCCGGCTCCCCCACTCACCGTACGAAAAACAGTGGCATGCCACTATTTCACGCCGGTTTTCTGTGGGGGTGTGGTAGCCCGGTGCGAGCTAGCCCAATTCGTGCCGAAGCGTGCTCGACTCCCACAATAAAATCGACATCGACCTTGAATGTAAAACCATAACTTTATTAACACGCTTCCATAATAGAATCAACTAAATTGTCTAATTTGTTGTTTAGATATTACGCAAGGAAATTATTTAATACTGGTGATCGTAATTATGTATTTATGTTGTCGCTATAATAACAAACATTAAAAATCAGGGTTAAGCGACTCTTGGTGCAGTAAAAATTGGATGCGTGGCCATTTTTTACAGTTTAGATTTTTATGCGGAACCTTACGTCACGAATCAAACTTAACCGATTTTTCATTTTATTTGTTACAAAAACATAATTCAAAAGAGCTAAAATAATATAGAATTGACGAAAATACATAAAAATCGTTGTATTTCCACAGATTTCCTTTGCACAGTGAGTAAAATACATAAATAAGTTTGATTGATCGCCATCGTTTACCCGGAGGCCATATTGTATGTGTAGTTTATGAATAATTTTATTTGTTCGGATATCGTTTATTGAAAACAAACACGGTACGAATGCTTGAACCTTTTCCGATATTAGCTTCTTACCTTTTTGCTTGAATATTTAGTATTTTCTCTTTGTATTGTTTAGCTTACAGTCTCACTACTCCTGTGAGCTAAAGAAAACACAACTATAGTATTAAAGTGCGTTGATATGTTTGAGATAAACGAATATTATGGTATTGATATAACTTATTTTTAATTGACTTTTATAACTGCCTCTCCAACCGTGCTTTGTTTACAATATTTCATATGTTTTAGTTTAATGATTTGCTTGTTAGCAGTGAGGTGTTCCTAAATTATATTTATCAAATTGAATAATTTATGTATTAAATTATCTGCAATAGCACTAGATGCGAAATGCATGAATTCAATTAATTTTTAAAATTATAGATGAAATTGAAATTTAAATCGCTCCCGACGCCCATTTTCTGTTTTCGGCCATCTTCATTTCGAGATTTGACAAAGTGTGTGGCTAATATTATAAATGCGAAAGTTGTTGAATGTTTTTCCTCTTTCACACAAACACAACTGAACCGATTGCAATGAAATTTCGTACGTAGAAAGCTGGACAAGTGGAATAACACAATATTATAATATTAGTAGGATTCTTTACACCTGGCAACTATATACAAGTATTGTCATCATCATCAGCCCATATATGTTCCCACTACTGGGACACAGGCCTCCTATCAGGGTTCAGGTTGTAATCCACCACGCTGGTCAAATGCAGGTCACATGTCACATGTCATCGAACTTTTTGATTTTTTTTTTTATGTCATAGCGGGCAACTGAGCTGGTGGTTCGCCGGATGGTAAGCGATCACCACCGCCCATAAACATTCGCAAAAGTAGTACCTCTGCGAATGCGCTGCCCGCTTTTATGGGGTAAGGGAAAAGGAAAGGATTAATGACTGGAAAGAAGGACTAGGACGGGTGAGGAAAAGGAAACGGGCCTCCGGCTCTCCCACTCACCGGACGAAACACAGTGGCATGCCACTATTTCACGCCGGTTTTCTGTGAGGGTGTGGTACTTCCCCGGTGCGAGCTGGCCCAATTCGTGCCGAAGCGTGCTCGACTCCCACATACAAAAATTGATCCTTGGACATGCGGTTTCCTCACGGTGTTTTCCTTCACCATACACTTATGTATTCGCAATGGGTAGCTCCATACTCTTACCTCTAACGACTCAATGTTTTGACACCAAGAGCCTGTAGCATAGTGCCTCAGGCGTTAATGTTAATAGTATTCAAAGATATCGAGTTTGCTAAAGTTTTACTCCTATGGGTATCGCTGGCATGTCGTAAACATAACTTTATTATCACTGTTTATAAATAACTTTAACTTGTAAACTTACAGCTATTTCTGGAAGGGCAACTCAAGTTAATCTTGTGTGTTTTATTTTCCTTCTGTGTCCTGGCAGACGGAATTAAAAAAAAAGCATTAGAAGAAAGTATAAGTGATTTATTTCCCATACCGATTCCATACCCGTAGTTTTATTGTCACTTAAAAATTAGCGTATTTCGAGAGTGTTCGACTAATAAAATACTCTTTAACGGATTTTAAACGCGATTTATTCATTATATTATTAACCCGACGTTTCGAACACTTAACAGCGAGCGTGGTCACGGGGAGACTGATACCAGTTTAAATTTCTTTGATATCTGTAATAATCGATTATACCATGTTTTTATATCACCATATGTTTTTATGTGTGTTCGCGAATAACTCCACTGCTTTGATTTGGATTATTATTTTTTGTTGGAAAGCAAATCAAAAGGTAAAACGGTGATGAGTAAACCAGGTTTTGATGATAGCGTCTCCGAGAACTCTTCGAAAATCGTAAAACCGACTATTGTTTTGTTATTTTTGCCTCAAATGTTTAAAAGCGACATTTATAGTTCGAGTCTTGGATTGCAGTTATCGACGAAACACTGTCAAGGAAACTCTTTAACAAATTACAGAAGTTGCGTCCTGTTTCGAACATTTGCATTGATAAGAACTTTACATGAAGGTGGGTTGATTGTTGATTGATTGGTGATTAAGCGTCTGATGATGAAGACGAAGATAATTTATATAATTCCTCATCGGTTTAGAGTAGCTACTTTTGTTGGGCATATTCATTATAGTAATATTAAACACATGCCTTTGTACATTAGCATTTTGCAAAAAGAATAAAAAATCAACCAAAAAGTCAGTCAAAACTTTTATAATATTTTATATAAAATGCCGATTTTGACATGAATTTATTTCGTGTTTTAAAAGCGGATGAACTGATTTTTCTTTCTTTTGATTTATGGCAGAGCAAGCAAAGGAGCAGGCAGGCCACCTTATATTAAGTGGTCACCACCGCCCATAAACACTAGCAACACTACAGTTGTTACAAGCGCTTTGCCGGCCTTTCAGGGACATATACGCTCTCTTTTCTTGAACGCCCCAATGTGACCATATTTGGGGGTTTTGTTTTTTATCTTTACCGTTGCTCGATGCATTATGATATGCTCCTTAATAATTGTTATAATAACGTAATTGTATATAGTTCAGTATTTTAGTATTTAATATTGCGTAATTATTGAGTTCTTCTGATCCTTTGAGAAATAAATGGATATTAAAAGTATGACACAATTGCTTAGCCTTAGCGTATACCGTAACAGCCGAATAAACAATAGGTCGTATTCAGAATATTAATTTATGTGAAATATCCATAAATTAGCCACATTTATGATATTATGTGCGATTAACTCAACGATTAATGACCCATTATGCGTCGTAAACTCGAGACGAGTTTAACCTACCGTTAAATCTTTCTGTATAAATACTTTGTATAATTAATAGCTTAAATCGTCTTTTTGACAACCAAATTCCAAATCATAAAGATATTTATTCTTCTGTATGCCCATTTCACTTTTGAACGGTTAGTGGGTTGCCTGGAGGAGATCACTCTTAAGTGATAAGGCTGGTTGAGTGTTATTTATTTTAAGGATATTATATTAAGAACAATATAGTGTAAATAAATAATCGCAAAACTATCCCGCAACTGACGAAAATCTTAACAGGATTCCTCGTCATCTACTCCTTATCAAAGAAAAGATGGCATAGTTTTCAAATAAAAGTCAAAAGAAAGCTACACAAAAACTGATTAATTCAAATATTAATATATCCCCGAGTGCAAAGGTTTCAATGGCCCTCTTTGAGGCGGAGGGCTCTAAAGAAAAAACTGAGTCCCTTGATATGAGGAGAATGGTCGCGAATTAATTTGCGATAAACATAACCTGCCGTATTGATATGAAATAATAATTATTAGTCCCGCACATTTGCGTCTGCAACTGCGCCCGAGTATTCTAATGAACATAGAGACGGTTGTGATGGTTCTTAATCATCTCAATAGATGGCGTGGGGTGCCCCTTAGGCACATGAAACCGAAAGAGTAGAAGAAATTCGATTACTGTGGCAGGATCACGGGTGGCCGAGAGGCTAGGCGTTGCTACGGTTAGGCAAGAAACGCAGGTTCGAATCCTACCTCGTGATCAAATTTTTTCTATTCTTTCAAAATTTCTCATTTATAAAGCATTTCAATGCTATAAAACTAAAAATTAAACATAGAGACAGTCAGATCATCCTCGCATAGTTCCCAATACTATATCTTCTCTGCAAACCATCCCACGACCGATCTAATTTCTCATATTTACACCAAATTTCATTAAAAACGCTTCAGAACTTTAGACGTGTAAGACAGAGGTCCTTTCACATTGATAGTACTTAGATAGGGGCTTTAACAATCGACTTATTATACGTGATATAATAACATAATACGTCATTATAAATAATAATCACTGACAGCTTTGTTAAAATTATAATGGCGATGAATATTATAAAAGGTCTATTGTTAGAGTTTTCGTTAGAAAGTCTTATATTATTGCCAGAAAAATATCTTAGAACCTATCGAGGGGTACGAAGAATAATCTTCAAAGGTTTAATTACAATGAAATTTTAAAGATAACAATTTATGGACAGAGATAATAGACATACCTATATTTGTGTATAATTTTTTTGTGTTTCATTGTCTATTAACTTCTTACGTAATTCAGAATTGTTGAAGGTTTCTACTTGTTTAAGAAATATCAAAATATCTTCAATATACACAAAGAATGTACTATAATTCCTTAAGACATTAGCGATAAATCCAGTTTTAAACATGAAGAAATTTGTTTCCACACACACATGTACATTTATATAAAATTTCATTGTGTGCGCTTGTTTTCACTGAGGAGGTTCAATATTCGACTGAATTTTTATTAGCTGTGCCTATCGACAACTCCGTGGGTTTTCAATCGGTAGTCGTGATTATTTTTGTGTTTGCTAGATAATTTTTGCTATTCGGTCTTATTTAGGAATCTGGAGTGTTACTGTGGAAAGGTGGGTGTATTCTTCCATCAAAAAGGAGGATCCTCGACTGGCTGGCTGCCGCGATTAGACGTTTGAAAGTTGTATATATCTTCTGTAGTGAAAAAATTTCTCTTGCGCGATTCAGAATTGTGTCTCTACATTACGCCCAAGGTGTTGGTGACTTTTTTTTGTAGAAAGAGATTATTTTTCCAACTATTAAACAAAACCATTGTGTTGCGTTCAATACTGACGCATCGGATATACGTCGCCGGTAAATGCTGAATATTTTAGTGTTTATTTTAATTTTTACGCAGCTATCAAAAGGTTTTGTAGATTTGTTGTGTCAAATTGATGCAGCAGCACCGTACAGAACATCGGTGTTTTCGGTGTTACGGGAAATTTGTTTTTACAAGTTTAAGTAATAAAAATAGAAATAAGATAAACTTGAAATGAGTTTTATTGGATCTATAGCTAAATATATCATAATAAAGATATTCTTTCCAATTACATTAATCTTCTAAAATAATTTCCCGATCGCGGCTTCGCTCGCGTAGTTAAAAGGAAAAGATGAAGGAATTAATCAATGAATGACTCTATCAATGAAAACCTTGTAACAATAATCACTAAAATCTTTACAGAAATTTGATCAAGAGACCGACGGACAGAGTTTCTTTCACATGTGTAATATTAGCAGGGACTTGAAATTAAATTAACTAAAACTGCAACTGTATAACTAATGTTAATGCAGGAGTAAATTAAAAATTCTTAAATTTTTTGGGTTTTTCTAGAACAATTAATTTTTAATTTAACCGATTTTATCCTATGCTATATCGCAAATTATTACAAAACTACAATACGGAGTAATGCCAAAATGCATGTTATACCCATATCCTTATCCTTACCCTTCCCAGTCCTTTCCTTTATTCCTCTCGTTAATCCTTTCTTAATCTCTTCCCAATTTAAGGTCGTCATACATTTGTAGTGACGTAAGGTCTGCAGCAATTTAACCTTCCGCCTTTCCAAATGTTCATGGGCGGTGGTAGCGCTTACCATCAGGCGACCCACCAGCTCCGTTGCCGACTGTGGCATTAAAAAAATGTAGACTGAGATATGTCGTAATATTTAACCAAGTACTAAGTGAGGGGAGTCACGGGCTACAGCTAGTATAAATCTCATAAAATTCTCTCTTGTTTACCTCAAAACGACCTTGGACACTAGCCAGCGAGTTTGTCCATGATTTACTACGAAATTAGGAACAACATCACACTTATTTATCCTTTTTAGTAGTAATAGTGATTGCATGTTATGTGATCATACCATATTTATTTATCAATTAAATTATCATCATCATCAGCCCATATATGTTCCCAAAGCTGGGACACAGGCCTCCTATGAGGGTTTTTAATTAAATTATAAGACTTGTTGTTTTTAGTTGCGAAAAAAATCTCATTGATAAAACATTTGAATGCTATAAAACTGAACATTCAATATCCATTTGTGTCATTTTAATATATAAAATAACAAAATTAAATCAAAATAACATGTCTAGTGTACAAAAGGCGGCCTTATTGCTTCAAGCAATCTATGCTAGGCAAGCACAAATCGCAAAAGGCGCAATAAAAAAGGCACCTTAATTGCAAAAACTAGTCAGCGGGTCGCTGTTTTCCTTACTAATATTATAAATTCTGATGAAAATCTGTGTGTCTGTCTCTTCTTCACACATACAACCAGTTCAATTTACATTTTTTGGCACAAAGATAGTTTGAGACTCGAGTAAGGACAAAGTGTAGTTTTATCCCATAAATCTCACGACAACTGTACGGGATAAACCCCAGACTGTTTTCTTTCCTTCGACGCGAAAGAAGCCGTGGCGGAAAACTAGTATTAATATGCAATACAATACAATACACTGTATTCAACATATATTCAATATGTAAATGAGAAAAATTAACAAATCAAGATTAAAGAAAACAAGAAAGGAAGGAAGCATTTATAGGGTTAATTAGATGGCATTATCGTTTATAAGCGATCTCTGCCGGGCAACCTTTAGATAGTATTGATAATTTAACCAGAGTAGGTATTAAATACATTCATATTGGTTTGATATGGTCAACTTATTGACACTTTTGTTCCGTTTAGTATCTTAATATATATAATTACGTGTCACGTTGTTTGTCCGCGATGGACTCCTAAATACTTACTTAGTAACTTATTATAAATACTTTTTAACGGAGACTCGAAAGTGTTCAAAACGTCGGGTTAACAATATAATGAATAAATCGCGTTTAAAATCCGTTAAAAAGTCTTTAATTTCTAAATATGTAATACTCGCGTAAAATCAAACACAAGAAAAGGCTATAACCGATTTTCATCATATTTTCACACCGTGTGCAGTTTGATCCAACTTAAAAGATAGGATAGTATATTATGTTATTTCAATTTCGTTAAATGGCTAACCAGCCGGAGCCGAGGTATGCAGCTAGTATTATCTAAATTCTAAAACATTTCTCTTAGGCCTTCAAAGTGCTTACAACCGTAATACGCACTGGTTCGGAAAACAGTCTATATGTACTTGGCGATTCCTACGCCATTTTATGATCTAGATTTTAGACCACAAACAAATCTAGATGGAGCACTAAAAGAAATAATCTACGTTCCAAACTTAGTACCATTTGTTGTGACAGTGTTGCGAATGTGTTAGAATGTTGCAAATGCTAAAACTTTCGCAACATTTATGGATACAGTCTAGAGTTCCTAGGTTCTCAGTTCATTTACATGTGTGTAGCGTATTATATATATTTTGATGTAAGAAATTACATTGTTTCATGAGAATTGGATTCAGGGATAATATTTTATACATTGACAATTAAAAGAAACGTGAATGATATAATTTTTAACCGGTTTAAAAGATAAAAAAGAAGGAGGTATCAGGGATGATGCATGCGATGGGAACTCAGGGAAGTCGAGGATATATTAGTTAGAAAAAATAATTATAAGGCACCGATTTAAAAAAGAAGCGCTTATAGTATTAAATTATTTTCGCTTTTGACTTGAAATGAAGTCGGTTAATTTTTTTAAATTATTTATTTATGTTTAATTTGCGTTAATGTTTTTATTGCAGATACAATAAATAGTGTTTTTTCAATGATCTAATCAATGGACTAGACATTCATAAGAAAAAACTCCCATCTAGCTAAAATTACCTATGAGACCGATTACAAAAAATGGTTCCAAATGCTATAAATACGCCACGGGCGAAGACGGGGCGGACGACTAGTTCAAATATTATTATTGAGTAACACACAAACTTTTCTGGGTGCTTGGAAATCACTCTTATGCGATAAGGTCGCGAAATATATAGTAATAATATAAACATTTTGCATTAACAAACTAATAAATAAATACATCCACCAATTGTTTTTAATTCATATTTAGGTTAAGGTTAATTGCAAAGCTTAGGAACAAAGTATGAATTAAATAAAATAAATTTAACATCCATGCTACCTAAGTTTTGAGTCATACAGTGTCTACAGACAGACTGAAAATTTTTCCTAGCTGAAACGTCCACAGGACAATAACAGTCTGCCTTGCTATGCGACAATCTTCGAAGTTTTATTTTGAATAAAGCAAGTTGACGAAGAAGTATTCTGTATTGTGGGAATTTAATCTATTTTCAATTTCGTGTAGTTTGCTTGTCATAGACATCGAATATTATCTATGAGATATAAAATTCTAATATAAAATTATATATAACAAAATAGTTAGCTGGGTTAAATTTATAATATATGTACTAAGCACTGTCTCTATATTGGTAGAGATAAGCAACACTGGATTAATATATAACAAGTCGTTCTTCGTCGTATAAGCTGTAAGCATTATAAGGACATTATATTTTAAAATATAGAGTGAACAGGTACGGTGAGGTACGAATTCACTGCAAAAATACATAGGAATCGAACCCACGACCTTTACTGATCGTAAAAGCGTGTTAGGAAAATACTGTTCCGACGTATCATATCGGTTCACGGACAATATAATATCAGCGCGTATTAGGCGACCTGTTTCTCACAGTGGTGCCATCTATTGAAGGAAGTTTGAGTTACGGTACAATGAACGCTGTTTCAAAATGGCCGCCGAGCTGTCAAACAAGGAAAGTTGGATCTTTAGAATAAAGACGATATAAAATCTCAGTTTTCCTTAGTAAATGTTTGTATCAATGGAACTTGGTCTTATAAAATATATTGTACTGGGTAATATATAGTTATTTTTAATCAAATGTTTTAATTTTTGTTAAGTGTAATGTTGCGATGTTGGGTGATTATTTTGCATACTTATGTATTCTAGTAAAGCATTTTAAATTAATTCAGAAGCAAATTTCAAAAAGAAATAAAGCATGTATTAAATAATAAAATTATTTTAAATTATTTTCGTAAAAAAGTTTGAGTACCATTGTTTGCTTCGTTGTTGAAAATGTATCTCTGTTCTTCATTTCTTATTAAGTTTTTTATATTTTAAAGTTTATTTTAATAATATCATATTAATCATTCTTATGTATTCATCTAATTGTATTTTATTTGTAAAAAGGTAAAATTAATTTTAATTTTAAGGAAAAATAAGGAAAATTATGATGCCACCGTATATTTAGTGTAATTTATATTTAGTTATTGAGAATGCGACCCTTTATATATTACAATTTAAAATTTATGTTAATAATTAAAATTTATATTGGATTTTTTTTCACACTTCGACAAAAATTGAAGTAAAAAAAATATATAAAAAAAAATATATATATATACAAAAACTAAGTCTGTCTTTATTGACCAATTTTATATTACTAAATTGTTTAAATCTAGATATTTAGTAAAAAAAATATTGTTGTAGATGACATACATTCGCACGAATACTCGCACGATTAATGATGACATTTGCAAATGTTTTTTTCTACTTGAGCCTAAACATACATGCATTGTACGAATCTTGGCGCGTGAGTGGCCCCACTTATGGTAGGTACCAGCTGTCTGCCTGCAATCCTTCCATCGCTAAATATTTGCTGATGTGGTTTCAGAACATACGAACATACGAACTGCCATTTGCATTCAAAACAAAGAAGCGAATATTCGAAAATCCTTTGTATCGCTGTCAAAATTAAAACTCAAACATATTGTGTTAATACAAATTTAACATGGAGTATTATATTGAACTTCAAAAATCATTTTTACCGCCATTTTTGACCGATTTTTATTAAACATATAAGGACTACTGTAAGGAAGCTGATTTTCAAATGTTAAAAACTAACATTTACCGAATTACGATGTCACAGACGTACACAGACAGACATCGACGTTAAACTTATTATAATAATTATAACTCTGTATCGTACAGGGGTTAAAAAATAATAAAAAAATTACAAATGTTACATTGTCATTATTTGTCATTAATTCTGTATCCTTTTTAAAAATTGTAAATTGGTTTTTGTTATTCTTTTATATATTTTACTAGCAGTTCGCCGCGGCTTTGCCCTTGGTACATATACCTAGTCTTGCCATAAATATTGTAATAAAGAAAAAAGAAAATTGTTAACTGCAAATAACATTTATT
>NC_052130.1:767866-773473 GCF_012273895.1 Zerene cesonia | reverse complement strand
TCATGACAACACAAAAAGTGCTCTCTTGTGAAATTGTATTTTTTCACTTACGCCTCTTTACTTAGGAGCCATCGATATTCGTATGCAATTTTGCATTTTCGTAGATTATTATTATTATCTTTTATGTCATAGCGGGCAACTGAGCTGGTGATTCACCTGACGTTAAACGATCACCACCGCCCATGAACATTCGCAGAGGCTCAGACCTCTGAGAATGCGCTGCCCGCTTTTAAGGGATAAGGGATAAGGAAAGGATTGAAGACTGGAAAGAAGGAATGGACTGGGAAGGGCTAGGAGAAGGAAATAGGCCATATATTTTATTTATTACAGCTTAAGATTATTACATTATTATTTAATACAGATTGAGTGTGTGGGTGTTTCTTTTTGTGAAATATCGACACTTTATATGGAGGGCTAGTATTTATTAGGACAGTGTTTGTTACTCATGTTAAATTAATTCTTTGAGTTTCTATAAACTTTTTTATTGACCTTATGTTAACTCCAACCTAAGGGAGCGCAAGCGGCATTAATACACTCTTATTAACTTCACCTGTATGTTTGTATGTAATCGACACCTTTAGACTCGATTTTGACCCACTTTAAACGGACAGGGTTTATTCAAACTTTGTACACTTATCAAGGATTGGTGACAATACAATAATTTCAAGAGTTTATCGTGATTAAGATCGCCAGGATTAAATAATTAGCTTATGTAGCAAGATTTTTGTTGTTTTATGTTTTTCGCGAGTATTATACATTTAGAATTGAAAGACTTTGCCGGATTTTAAACGCGATTTATTCATTATATTATTAACCCTACGTTTTGAACACTTTACAGCGAGCGTGGTCACGGGGAGACTGGCAAAATGAACATTCGTAGTGGCAGACCTCTTCGAATGCGCTGCCCGCTTTTAAGGGGTAAAGGATAAGGAAAGGATTGATGACTGGAAAGAAGGAATGGACTGGGAAAGGTGAAGAAAATGAAATGGGCCCTCCAGCTCCCCCACTCACCGTACGAAACACAGCAGCTTGCTACTATTTCACGCCGGTCTTCTGTGGGGGTGTGGTACTTCCCCGGTGCGAGCTGGCCCTATTCGAGCCGAAGCGTGCTCGACTGTCATACTAAAAGCTTCGTTGTTTCATAAAAAAGTATTTACAATTTTTTTTAACTATAACCTTAAATACAGATTGTATCTAGTTAAACAGCACAGCATTCATACATCGTTCTCGCATTATTAATTCATTTTAATTATCCCGACTCAGTGACGGTCGGAAGTCACATTTCCGAGTCGGAAACGCATCAGCTATTTCCGATGTACACAACAACGTATTTACAATATACTGTTCAATGCAGATATATAATACAGATGTACATTCTTAATATATTTATAACTTGTCATAATATGCGGATAGAGTAACTGATAGCACATTGACTTATAATTTCAGAAGAACGTATTTTCTAACTGACTATTAATATAAATAGAAGGAAGAAATTCGCAGTGTCTGTAATAAAGAGCACGCAAAACCAAAACAAAAAGCTAGTCTAATTTTAAATACGGTTAAAATTTTTAAATACTTATTATGCTAACTGCATTTTCAGATTGAAGAAGTATCCTATGATTTTGGACCCTTTATCAAAGACAATCGTAATTACAGTCACAAAATTCGAATATAATCGTTCTGGGGTCCATTAAAAAACAAAATAAAAAACATCCGAAGTTTAATAAATATGTTAATTTAAATAGACAGCTGGGAGTCGGGTAACCATCTGCCAGTCATGGGCTGGGAGTTGTGCCTGTTGTGAAACCTGTGATCTATAGTCTAATTACAAGTCCAGATCGGTTTTAGATGTACTAGGTATTAGTGCATATTATTTTTAATGTAACAACTTTTATTTGATTATATTATCATATAATAGGCATTTTTCTTAAAACGATTTTTTTATATCATAGCGGGCAACCTCTAGTGCCTCTGTGAATACGCTACAAGCTTTTATGTGGTAAGAAGGAATGGCCCGGGAAGGGTTAGGAAAAGGAAGCAGGCCTCCGGCTCCCCCAACATAACATTACAATATTATATGGAAACAAACGATTCCATTCGAGCGATAGCATTAACTGGAGGAGCTATAAATTATGTCGATCCAACAAATTGCTCTTAAGAAAATAATGCGAGAAAACAACCGCGCATTTATTGGAGAATTTTAAATGTGTTCCTTTTTCAATTTTGAATATGAATCAAAAATGTTCGATTTTTAAATAATATTTATTCTATCCATATCCAGATTGTGATATCCTACTTCTACTATCCTACTAATTTTACAAATGCGAAAGTTTGTTAGATTGAAAGAAAGAAAGAAAGAATTAGATTGAAATTTGGTAGACAGCTGAGCTAACAACTGGAATAACATATAGGCAACTTTTTATCCCGATATTCCTACGGGATACGGACTTACGCGGGTGAAACCGCGGGGCGCAGCTAGTTCTTTATGAAATATACTTTTTCAGATCAAATTTACGATCAAGAATAATATCTTTAAGCGTAAAATTAACCAACAACGTACGAATATTCAAACTGGAGAGCGAACGGGACAAAAATAGCAGTAGCACACTGAAAGAAAAGGGATGGCAGCATAATTTTTCTCACATCATTTAATAGAGGACGGTTCGCGATGTCTACGGGAATACATTTTAAATGGCCGCCTATTAGACCGAAAGTTATGTAAATGCTGTCACTTAAATTTTATTGTTGAAAATAGAAGCGAGGAATGCTTTGAAATAACGTGGAATGTTTGTTTCGCTTCGAGCGAAGCGTACCACAGACATAAGACAGTATTTTCTTCAGATCAAATGTTTTGACTACGTACTATATTTGTAAACATTTTAAAACAGGGAAGAATTCAAGTTTATTTTTGGATCGGTCACAGTTTAAGGTGGGTTCCAACTAGCATTCGTTTACTCATACTTTGACAAAATTTTAACGTATAATTTAAACTCGTGTCTTTGTTTTTATCATAATGGTGCCAAAATCCCTAAATCTAACGAATTTCTCATTGATATATTAGAATGGCCAAAACTGTGTATCTTTCAACGATTATACTTAAAGCAATAACACCACTCAACTTTCATTCACTGATTCTCATGGATCAGTGTATACTACATACTGATTTTAACTAAAAATAGTATCTTAATACCTCTCTACTTAATATTACCATTTATTCAGTTAAGATTAAAAATAACAACATTCTTTATAAATAAATATATAGATTAAATATGTTACGCTACGGTGTGACAGGGTGACACATTAAAATGTAAGGTCTCGGGGTGAGATTTAATTTCCTAAGAGCGATCCTTCAGACGCAACTTGTAAAATGGCCAGCTTTATTGTTCGATTGCGCCTCATTACACCGAAATGAATACGATATTGGAGATTTTGCCTCGAATACTGTCTGTCTATATAGACTATAACGGTTCTATGGGGGTATGCGGCAATATCGTTCAGCTTAACGATAAGTCGTGTCGTGTTGAAGTCGTGTCGTAAACTGATCGATTTAACGTTTATTACCTTTTTCGTTTTATGACACCGTAATTGCGTTATTCGATTTCTGGTAACGATTAAATAGAATTAAGTCATCTGTAAGTACAGTATGCTACATTTACTAGCTTTGCCTTGCATGTGTGCGTTATTACGAAGACAAAACCGGCAACAAAAACTAGTATTTTTATAGCCTTTGTGTGTATACAAAGGGATACTGACACATATTAAAAATGCATACAGACGATCATAGAACCTCTTCCTTTTTATTTATGAAGTCGGTTGAAAATAACATAATTATTTTTTGAATACGTAATTGCTTATTTAAGTATGTATATAAGAACAACAATGGAAAGTTTCATCAAAATCCGTTCGGACATTTTGGCGTGATTGAGTGATAAACATTCACCTGAAAAATTATGCATAATATACAAACATATAAACACTTTTATTTGGCACTAAAACCTAATTTACACACAAAAAATTCACCGACGTGCCTGAAGGAAAAGTACCTATAATGTATCTAAAATGTCATAAATTTCGTATCAAACACAAAAAGAGTCACGTCAATATGTCGAAAACCCACTGAGTTATTAAAAAGCCAAAGCAAAACGCAGTTAAATTGAGAACCCGTTTTGGGACATCGCTTAAAAAATGTAAGAAATAAATTAAAATTTACGTAAAATAAAAATGTAAAAAAAAATGCTAAAATGATCCGCATATTACGATAAGTTACAGAGAAAGTTTCTTTAACACTGATTCCTCAATACAGACTATTAAAGTAAGACATGCTTTTAACAAACTTTAACTAATTTTAAATTTAAAAACTTTAACTAGTGTTAGTAGAGGTATCTTGGGTTTCTATGCCACGCTTCTACGATAATATGTGAATAATCTTTTATAACTTTTCAATGTGTAACGGATCTTTGTTGTCCATGTAATTTTAATTCAATAAAGGT
Organism: Zerene cesonia; assembly: GCF_012273895.1. Taxonomy (NCBI): domain Eukaryota; kingdom Metazoa; phylum Arthropoda; class Insecta; order Lepidoptera; family Pieridae; genus Zerene; species Zerene cesonia. The sequence continues at coordinate 768,983 of NC_052130.1, read as the reverse complement.
ATATTATTATTATTATTATTATTTTTGTTTTCATGTACTTTTATACATCTCGGGTTTAAACCGGTTAGTGATCTATTACGGGCCTAAGCCAAGTAAATAGATTCATTTACTGATAAAATTAGGAATTAATGTTATGTAGCGATTCCCTACACATGTCTGTTTGTAAAAACTTTCTGACTATCCTACATGTATTTAAAATAACTGCTTTTTGCATATTAATGATACTATACGATGGCAAATTTAAGGCTTCTAATGAACGATGTAATTGTTTAGGAACGACTCCGGTTGTTGAAATTACTAATGGAACTATATCTACATTTTTGATGTGCCACATGCGTATGATTTCGTCTTTTAATTCAAGGTATTTCGTTAATTTTTCGCTAATAGTACTCTGGATGTTGTGGGTATTTGGGATAGCTACATCAATTATTTTTGCTGTTTTGTTAGTTTTATCAATAAGTAGTAAGTCGGGTCTATTATAATGTATTGTTTTGTCAGTTAGTACACCTCTATCGTAATAAAGTTTAAATTTGTTATTTTCTAATATTGTCTCAGGAGTGTATTTATAATACGGTTTGAAAGTTGTTGAAGGGATTAATTTATATTTGATAGCTAGTTGTTGGTGAATTATATTAGCTACTTGATCATGTCTGTGTTTGTAATCGGTCTGAACTATTGATCTACATGCCCCTGTAATATGTTGAATGGTCTCGGATGAACTGTTACATCGTCTACATAAGTCAGTCGGTAGATTAGAGATTTTCATTATATACTTTTGATAGTTTCTGGTCTCGACAACCTGGTCCTGAATTGAAATCATGAAACCCTCAGTCTCTGGAAATAACTCACCTCGAGTTAACCACGCGTTCGACGCAACTTTGTCGACGTTTGATTGGCATAAATCTTGGCGGTGTCTTCCATGTAGAGACTTACGGGTCCATTCGTTTATTTTAATTTGATTAATTATGATTTCTTCATTTTTTTGAGTGTTAATATCGTGTAAGTTAAGTGGTGTGAGCTTTTTATCATTTTGTACAACTGCTAAGTGGAGTGTCGATAAATCTGATTTATAATAGAAATATTTACGGAGATTCTTTATTTGGCTATTATGTAAGTT
>NC_052130.1:737265-766866 GCF_012273895.1 Zerene cesonia | reverse complement strand
TTGCCGTTGAATGCAAGCTCTTGGATGGTGTTTCCTATTTTTAGTCATACTTGTATTAATGTAACGTTGGAGCTGTTTCAAATCATTTTTTGACCATTTGAGTATGCCGAAAGAGTAAGTTAGAATAGGGATAGCATAGGTGTTGATAGCTTTAACAAAGTTTTTAGAATACAATTGGGTTCGCATTATACTATTGACTCTGTGTTTAAAATCTTGCCTTAATTTGGTCTTCGTTTCTCGTTCTAAAATCTGTTGTGCTTGATTGAATCCTAAATACTTATAAGTTTCATTGTCTTTTAATGGTTCTATTACTTCACCGGTTTGTAACTGGTAGTATGAAATGGAATTTTTACCTGATTTAACTGCATTTATTTTACATTTGTCTATACCGAAATCCATACCAATATCAAAAGAGAATTTTTCTGTAAGCTCAATCAAATATTCTAATTGTGTTTGTGTATCTGCATATAATTTTATATCATCCATGTATAATAGATGAGTTAGCTTATAGTTTTGTAAATGTATCTGCTGATTAGTTTCTGCTGTATTTTTCAAATATGTGATGGTGTAACCTGCTTGTGATGAATTTAAAATATTAGATAACGGATTTAAGGTCAGGCAAAACCATAAGGGGCTGAGTGTGTCTCCTTGAAAAATTCCACGTTTAATTCGTATTGCGTCAGTCTGTACGTTACTATTGTTAAAATTTAATTTTAGTTTTGTAGTCCAAAATGTACTTGCATGTCTTAAAAATGAAATAATTTGTGGATGAATTTTATAAATTTCTAAGGTTTTAAATAACCATGTGTGAGGTATGGAATCATAAGCTTTCTTATAATCTACATACATTGAGAAGAGATCCTTTTTATTTCTTTGAACTTGTTTAATAATAACACTGTCTATGGTTAGTTGTTCTTTACACCCTTGGCTATATTTTCTTGACCCCTTCTGTTGTTCAGCTAATATTGAGTTATGTTCAATATGACTATAGATGGATTCTGAGAGGCAAGCGGTAATGATTTTATATATCGTTTGCAAACATGTAATGGGTCTATATTTGGCCGGGTTTTTGGTATCATTTAAATCTTTCGGTAACATGTAAGTTACACCTTCTGTAATATAAGTTGGCATTGAAGTTGGGTATTGGATGAAATTATTGATGTGTTTGTAAAGGAATGGGTGTATATATGTGAACTTTTTATACCAATAATTATGTATATTATCGGGGCCGGGTGCTTTCCAATTATGTAATCTACTTAATACTTTATTAAAAACTTCAATTGGTATCTCTTCAAATTGCATCGATTCAGTAGCATTATATCTTTCATGTTCTTCTTCAATCCATGGAGCATGATGGTTGTGTTGCTCGGGGTTTTCCCAAATATTGGACCAAAAGCTATGCAATTCTTCTGGGCTCGGTGTTTGCGTGTCTGTTATGTTTAAGTTATTGATATTATTTGTATGATTTTGGAGATTTTGATAAAATTTCTTTTCATTATTTGTGAATTGGTTATTTTGAGATTTTCTTAAAGTACAAGCTAAGTAACGTTTGAGGCGGCTATTATATACAAAGAGTTTTTGTTTTAATGTATCAAGAAATTCGGGTAATTGGTTATTTATTTCTTCATGTAACGTATGCTGTTGATATTTTTGAAAAATTATTTTTACCTTGAATAAAAGTGATCTATTATCCTGATTACCATTAATGAACTGTGTTAATCTACCAGTGTATTTTCTTAAATCTCTAATTTTGTGCTCTAGCCTTTTTTGCCATTTAGGTTTATAGTTAGTAGACTTATGTAGTTTGTGACTATGGGATTTTGGTGGAATGTTTAACCTAGCTCCGTTGCATTTAGCTGCTGTAAATGCTGCTGTATATAAAATTAACTGTTGTTCGTTAAATGTAATATCTGTGTAGAGCTTTTGGGGCAAAATTTTATTGTTTATGTAATGGACTATTTTAGCTAATTTCTTAGACGATTTTTGTTTCGGTATATATGGTCTATCTATTGGATCATAGTTTTTAAAGTAATTTATGCTATTATTAAATATTTCATCAATTTCTATCTGACTTTCCAATTCTACTCTGTTATTTCGTTGTGCATCGACATTTTGGGGGTCTATGTCAACGAAGTTTTCCATATTAGTAGAATCTAAATTTTCAAACGCTGGTTGGTTTACATTTTCGTCTATTTGTGAATCTGGTAAGCTGTTGACTACTTCTTGTCTAATTTCTTCAAGTCGATGTGTGGGAATTAATCTATTGTTTATTATTATTCTCCTTTGATCGGCAACTCTCTGTTCAGAAACATGTGATAAATGTGGGAATTTGTCAATAAAATATCGGTGAAGTAGTTTTCTGTATGACGTTTTGTTTGATTCTAAAGAAGTTATAGTATAGTAGCCCCTCATTATCTCTTCATTGAGGTCCATGGTCCATCTCATTCTTTGTGTAGTTGTCTGTTTATCTGTAGTACATACTAAATGGTTTTGTTGAGAATCTAGAGAAAAGTTTCGTAAATATAGTGCTGCTTCTTCGCGAATGCTATTTATTTCCTGTGTAGTTAATAATTTATTCCGTATAATAGCTCGTCGTTGATCACCTATACGTTGCCTACTAACTTGCATGTCTGGGAATCGCTCAGAAAATTTTGTATGTAAATCTGGTAAATATGAAATTGTGTCTTTTTCTAATGATGTGAGTATGAAGTACGTGCGTAGGATAAACGTGTTCATGTCTTTGCTCCATTTTTTTCGCACATTTTTGTTAACCTCGACGGGTGCTGGATTATCGACAACTGTCGCCAGCACAACGCCTTCGGCCTTTGATGGTGAATTTGTATGAGAAGTAAGTGAAACAGAGGAAGGAGTTGGTGAAATGTTTAGATATGAAGGTGGTGAAGAAGGGATAGATGAGAAAAGTGATTTAGTTGATGAGGAAGATAATGATGCTGATGGTGATGATTTTGGTCGGCTGTCACATTGTTCGGGTGACCCGGTAGGAGCCCGCCGTCTCAACTCACTACCACCGATGGCCCGTATGCTGAAACGCCCAGCATCGGCTCCAGGCGTGCCCCGGCGATCGCCCCCGGGAAGCGATCCTAATCGTAATTTTTTCTTAGCTCTAGTCTCCATATTTATTTATTTTAATCTAAACACCTATCAAGGGATACCTTTGCCACGTTTGCCGCTTAGTAATAATGTAGCGTTGCCCGCCCCCCACGTGATCAGATGGTCGATCAGGACGTGTGGTTGGATTTTAGGGGGCTTATATTATTAACGAAGCGTTTAAATAAAAATGATCTACAAAAATAAAAATATATGTAAAAAACGCCATAATGGTAGAATCTACTAAATTGTCCGCTTGTATACGGACTATATTTAAGGAAATAAATAATTCAACTCTGGGAAACCTATTAGTATTACAAGATAAACTCATGAAATTATTGTATTGTCACCGAACCTGCATAAAATACAAGGTTTTGAATTCTATCTATTTAAAGTGGGTCAAAGTCGAGTCTAAGTAAGTCGGTTACATAGAAACTTATAGGTGAAGGTATTAAAAGAGTTTTAATACTAACCATTGCTGTAAAGGATAATTCTAAAACGTGCTCGAATCATACATTATTTCTTAGAAATCTAGCGCTGGCTAGATCTAAGAAACATTGTACCTTGTACACTAATACCTAACCTTAGACCAAAGGTAAGCCAAGCTAAGAAACGGTTGAACTTAATACCTTCAATCAAGTATCTAAGCTACTACAGGTCAGCTTTATCTCGTCGAGATTAAACAGGAAGATCCTGCAATATAGCTTCTATATACATAGACAAACATATATAACATCATATTGGGTTTGTTATATATTTTTGCAAGAATAGCTGTATATATTATTATGCTTTTTAGATTGAATAGGCGAGAGTGAATAGGTTTCTCTCAAGCAGACATGTCACCACCTAGATCACTTCTACTTTCCATCAGGCAGATCTGTGGTCAAATGTCTGCTTGATCTATTATAATAATTTAGAGGGAAGACAGCATGAAGACGGAGGCCCATATCCTCTTCCTCACTCTTCCTAGTCTATTCCTTTTTTCACTCATCAATCCTTTCCTTATCCCCAAAATGGGCAGCGCATTAGCAGAGACTACTTCTACAAGTATACATGGGCGGTTGTGATTGCTTATATCGCTATCGTGATATATGACTCATGAAAAACTAAAAATTATCCAAAATAAATACATAGAATCACGATACATATGATCTAATATACTCTAAAACATACAAAACAAATCCGCTAGATAAAATATCCGCAAACATCCATCCATCTAAAAAGCACATAAGCCATTGCAATTCCGTATCAACTCAATGCTATGCAACCCAGATATCCACTGTAGAATGTATTATAAAATGCAAATGCTTCAATCGGGAGTAGAACCGGCGGCCCGGCGCAACCACCGGATCACTGAATATTAGACCCAGTCGGCACGTGTATACAATGCCTTAAGTTTGGGTGTGGTACAAGTTATATGCTCTTAGCGATTTTAAACCATAATGATATTATAGTATTTTCTTGTGTTTGATTTTACGCAAGTGTTATCGAGCGAGTATACTCGCTATTATATTTAGAAATTAAAGACTTCTTAACGGATTATAAACGCGTATTATTTTCTCTGGAGAGGATTGGTGGTTGGTCGAATCGTAGGAAGTGGTTGTTGTCCAGAGTGTGTTCACATACCGCAGACTTCTTGTGACGCCTGTGCTTGATATCCGCAATGTGTTCCTTCAGTCGGCTACCAATGCTTCATTTTATTTGACCGATGTAGGAGAGACCACAATCACAGTCTAACTTGTACAAACCTGCTTCTTGTAAGGAGATATTACTTTTTTATTATTGGTCTCAAGAATTGGTTCATCTTCTTGTAAGGCTTGTATATAGTTTTGATTGAAGCCCGTTTTAGAATTCTTCCAATTCTGTCAGTAACACCCTTCACATATGGTAGGTAGACTGGTTGTCGTTCAACTGTGTGTGGCTTCTGTGGCTATTTTTAACAAAAAACTACAACGCTTCCAAATAGTCATAACTACCGACTTTTTCAGTCGGTTAAAATTACAGCGTGTCACTCACAACTTGGGTCGTGTCGCAATAAAATGCGGAATGCGAGTGGTATGCCCCGGCCGTGCCCGGGATAAGCGAGTGACGTCACCACCAGTAAATCCACCTTGCGAGCGCAAAAATTCGGACCGCTTCCATTTAAATGATGAAAAACTCTATGAATTGTAATTATATGACGTGTTACGTGGTAATAGGTTTCTGGATCGCTTGCTTACTCAGCGCCGCTATAGCATGAATCTATATATTTCATTAAAAATTGTCTATACTCGTATTCAATTCACATGCCTAAAATATTGATGTTTTCCTAAACTTCTCAATAAATCTGTATATTCACTTTACAAGCAGAAGAATTCAGTTGAGTTTCATCGCAAAACTCTGAATACATAAATGCTCTAGAAACACAGATTTTGAATTGTGTTATTGCATTTATTCATTCAATTAGACTTCTTATAGAAGCACTTTTGAATCGTCATAACACAGTTATAACATTTACCATCAAGCGGAATGCAGTTCCTACAGAGAAGAGCCGGCAAGAAACTCTGTAGTTGCTCTTTTAAAGTAATATAATAAGTAATGCACATACATAATATTTTTATACAGGCATAAATCGACGCCCTAAAAACAAATGAAGACTAGATCCACAATAAATCCACGTTCTATAAAGATAAGAAACATTCAGTCGAAATTGCCGCATGATCAAATGGCGTCATTAAACTATGTCATTCCGTTGAGTGTGTCGAACAAAAATCGTAACTCATCCTTAAAAGTCGTGAGTTGGTTACGTATAGAAGATTAATATTTTTAACAAAAATACTAAACCTACCATTTGTCAAAACAAATACCAATTATAAATATATCTACATGGGAGGCATAAGCTTTAAAGAAAAAAAATTTCGTCAAAATCGATTTACACAGGAAAACTTTATAAGGTGCCATACGAAAAAAATACAGTCAAAATAAGAACCTCCTCCTTTTCTGAAGTTAGTTAGTAAGAAAATAGAAGTATCAGTAACCTATACATTGCAAAGTTCGATACTAGATGGCGTTCGTGCGTTGTTCGACACATCCTATCCTACTAATATTATAAATGCGAAAGTTTGTGAGGATGGATGGATGTGTGTGTATGTGCATATTTGTTACTCTTTCGCACAAAAACTACTGAACCGATTGCAATGAAATTTGGTACGACAGCTGGACAACTGGAATAACATATAGGCAACTTTTTATCCCGATATTCCTACGAGATACGGACTTACGCGGGCGAAACCGTGGGGCACAACTAGATTCAAATAAATACTTTACGTTATTGATGACATAAAATAACAAAAGCTTTTAAAAATAATATGTACAACAGTACAATCGTCTTCCAATCTGTAAATGTAATTCGTACGCCTTACAGTAATTCCGTATATCTGTTCCCACGCGCAATTTAAATGCCATATAAATAGGGTCTATTTATAAATACATTGAAATCGGAGCTTACGGCATTTGGAAATTATAATGTTAGCCTGATCTGCCTCCAATGGCCCATTTGCTGAGGATTTTTCTGGCGACTTGCGACAAATGCGTATAGAATGTTTTAACTGAATTGAAGACGGAATTTCGGTGGAGACCTCGATAAGAGGTGATTTGAAAGCGTTGTTATTTATTTGAAAGTCAGTTTGAACATATTTTCATGTACAAATATATAAATCTAACTGTGTATATGCATAATGATGGTATTAATTTATAGATAGACTATGGTTAAAGGGTGTTTTTCACACGCTCATTAGCGTCCATATGTTTGTGTGTAACCGACTCCTTTAGACTCGATTTTAAACCACTATGAACGTATATATTTTATTTAACTTTGTACCCTTATCAAAGATTTGAGACAATTTATCTATTCATTAGCGCAAGCCTGATAATTTTGTTGATTCTATAATTTAAGTATTTTTTTTGGAAACTATATTTCTCTCCATAAATAATAATGGAAGGAGTTAAAATTTTATTTCAAATTCCCTAATTATTAAGATACGTTTAGCAAGTTTGTTGATGTAGATATATGTCTATAAAATAAGATTTTTTATTTTGATTTTAACGAAATCTCGAACTACGTACGTACGTACGTAAACTACGTACAGCGGCGCTTAGCATATACTGACAGTGCCACTAACTTATCTCTGGAAGAAAGAGTCACCGTCAAACTCTAACTCAAACTCAAACATTTATTTATTCAATTCGACTTCTCATAGAATAATCACTTTTGAATCGTCATTTTACACAGTTTCAGCATTTACCACCGGTTCGGAAAGCAGTTTCTGCAGAGAAAAGCCGGCAGGAAACTCTGTAGTCACTTCAGTTGAACCTTTACAATACTATCACAAGCATCACTTTTAATAGCTTTCGGCAGGTACTTAACAATAAAAATTAAGAAAGGAAAAATACATTAAAATTAAGAAATTGAACATGTTTCGTAAAATATTTCGCATTTCAGAACAGTATGGTATCACATATTATCTGTGTCTGTTATCATAACGATATATACATAAATATAACTCCCTAACCCACACACTAAACCCATATTACACACAAGCGCATATCTAAAACGTGGATAACGCCAAAGCATAGTCCGTATAAATTAATTACTATAAACCATATGTATCGTATTGATACCCGCCGTAACGGCATCATTATCCGTCAATTATAAGAACAAGCTGCGCCCCGCGGTTTTATCCGCGTAAGTCCGTATCCCGTAGGAATATCGGGATAAAAAGTTGCCTATATGTTATTCCAGTTGTCCAGCTGTCTACGTACCAAATTTCATTGCAATCGGTTAGGAAGATTTTGCGTAAAAGAGCAACAAACACACACACACACACACACACACACACACACACACACACACACACACACACACACACACACACACACACACACACACACACACACACACACACATACACACACACATCCTTACAAACTTTCGCATTTATAATATTAGCAGGATAGTAGGATTAGGAGGATTCATTACACTTTGAAGTGAATATTTGTAGGATTTATTCATTTACATCTCATAGCTATGAGGTACTAATATTACGCCCATTATTTAATGTAATATAATTTATATAAATCATGAAAAACAAAAACACAAACCAATCTACAAATGAACCAAGCACTACTTTAAATATCTGTCTAAAAATAATACAGAATTTATCACTAACCATTTAACATATAACTAGTTGTCATGATTAGAAACTGTAAATACAATTTATTATTATTCAGGCTCTGATGCGAAAGAGAGGTTTTATAAGTTTAGCGTCGATGTCTGTCTGTGTGTATGTCTGTGACATCGTAGTTCTCAAACAAATATGTCGATTTTGGTTTTTATTATTTGAAAATCAGCTTCCTTGCGGTAGTCCTTATGTGTTTAATAAAAATCGGTCAAAAATGGCGGTAAAAATGTTTTTTTAAGTTGAATATACTCCATGTTAAATTTTTATTAACACAATATGTTTGGGTTTTAATTTTGATTCAATGTTATTGTGTAAGCGAACAAAGGATTTTCGAATATTCGCTTCTTAGTTTTGAATTTCATTGCAATCGGTTCAGTAGTTTTTACGGGAAAGAGCAACAATCACACACACATGCGTACAAACTTTCGCATTTATAGTATTAGTAGGATTCATTACACTTGATGGGAAATGACGTGTACTATGTTAAGCATATTTAATGATAATATAAGATGTATGTATGGGTTGGTGGGATAGGCTTACGGGTAGGGATTCTTAAATGAATCGGATTATGTTATGTGTTTTATGGTGTCGTGAAGTGAGAAAATAGTTTTTAACAAAAAATTTACCGTCTTCAAACTAAAAAGTGAAAAATAAATTAATATAATTACAGTTAAAATATGCATTGGTAAACTCATCTATTTTAATATTAAAGTCATGTCAATGTCATTTTAATTTTACATGACATGTACAAGGTAAGGCTATAAGCTATATATTTACTACGGGCGAAGCTGGGGTGGACCGCTAGTTTTTAATAAATGCCTTAAATTTAACATTTCTAAACTTTTCATTAATAATATGAATTCTTTTGTAAAAGCATAGCGTTTAGAAGCAACAGCTTCCAAACACGCATGTATGTATAACAATAGCTAAACATATTAAAGCTATGCAATTCGAATATTACATGCACATCGAATTGATAACCACCTTTTTGTGAAGTCGGTAAGTCGGTTAAAAATATAAAAGAAACGTGCTGCTCCGACATTTCCACTTCGTTAAAATATAATCTGCACTAATATTATAAAAGAGACGTCTTTTTATTTGCAGGGAAATAACTGAATTGGTACTTTACCTATCCTAAGTGACATAGGCTATATATTCTATCCCACTTCATCCTGACGGGGCTGGGTCTAAGCGGATAAGCATCATTATTATTTGTTACATCTAAGCATCAAGAACATCATTGATCTCTTCCGTTGAAACTTCGACAAACTTCGACATTTCTGGGATAAACACAAAGGGTTATACAAACCCCGGTTCAATCCGGGGACGCTTATAAATATAATTTTGTTTTATCGACCGATACAAAAACGGTCTAGTCCTTTCAGTATCGCCTCGACATACTATATTATGCTCTTACAATTCAGTTGGAGATAAAGGGCGTAGTTTGTTGGATTTACTGGCGATATGACAGTTTTATAGCATCATAGTTAATGACTTGTGTGCTTCTAAGCTCAGCAAACGATCAAGCGAGTGGAAGCATGTTTTGATTGCAGCGCGAAGATCAAATATTTGTATTTACGAAAGATTTTGTTGTATTTGCATCATTTTATTTACTCGGGATGAAAATATATTTAAAATATTCCTGTTAATGTAATGGTAAGGATCAGAGATGCCTAGTTTTTACTAATTGTCTTGGTTTGAAGATTTGTGTTGTAAAAGCTTTATATTTGAATTAAGGGTGCTAGATCACTCTGACAGAAATCCACAGGGCTTTCACCTTTAGGAATAATGGACTAAACATTAGAGGCTAGGTAAGGTGTTTCAAGTATTCTGGTTTGCCATAAGTAGTCTGGTTTACTATAAAAGTGTAATAGTGTTAGAATTTACAACGACAATTGTATAAATGTTAAATAATTCTATAAGTATTCTATATATAAGTACAGCGATAAAATCGACATCTTCTTCCATACACCCAACAAGCACTGTTCTATAGTCAGGGAAGTTCAAAAATCAAAAACGTAAATGAAATTATAATTGTATGACTATAATAAAAGTGTTTAAATGTAATAATGTTATGCATGTATTCTACTAATTTAAGAAAAAGCTCTGTTTAATTTGTGCATTCTGTGTTAACCTGTAATTATTTGTTACTTTTTCGCAAAAATATTTGTTATATTATTTATACTTAAAAAACACTGTAAACAAATGTTGGTTGACCAAATAAATAAATAAATAATGTGATGCTTAAAATCGTTAAAATTCATGGTCATGATGGTAAATGGTACCTTTTTGAATATATTTTCTACCAAACCAATGAAAAATGTAATGAATATTACGTAAAATATGTATTGATACAAAAAAAAACTTATAAGTCTCTAAAAGACAACTCTCAAAACTGAGCTGTTGAAACTGCACAAGAGAGCTGCCTCCAAAGATCCACACGCACACATTAAAAAAATCAATTTATGCTCGTCTCTCGAAGAACCACGAACGAAGAAGCCCCAACCGCTGAGTCATCAATATATAACCGCAATGTACTAAACATTATTTTCATAAATTCATCACATGCATCACTACAGTATGAGCGATATAAAAGTGAGGGCCTCATTGTTCCGATATGATTTGACATTCCGTGATAAATGGTCGTATTCCGTTGATTGATTGTGAGTAAGACACTCGTTATAGGCCGAAGGGAATTGGCCGAATTCAGAATTTTTGTCACGAGAGATGGATGTGAAATGTTGGAAGGTAATTTAATAAGGTAATAGCTAGTATAGATATATGTTATCTGTGGTAATACGTAGTTGTGTTGGGTGTATTGAGGAAAATAAGACTCAAATGAATTAGCTTATAAAAAAGCAGTGGTGGCTCAGTGGTGAGAACCTCGGACTTCAAAATCGATAAGTCGGGGTTCGAGACCGGGCGAGCGCGCAGGAAATAAATTGATTTTTCAATTTATCTGCGCATCTACATAACATCACCACTGCTTAAACGGTGAAGGAAAACATCGTGAGGAAACCGGCATGTCCAAGAATTAAAAGTTTGACGGTATGTGACATCTGCCAACCCGCACTTGGCCATCGTGGTGGATTATGGCCTGAACCCTCATAGGAGGCCTGTGTCCCAGCAGTGGGAACATATATGGGCTGATGATGAATTAGCTGACGATTGCGTGTTAATGGCGATGCATATAAATGCATTAGAAAGAAAGAAAATGCATTATTTGTAAGGACTTTATTTTTTACATTATTATCGGTCAAGTGGAGTCAGATTCGTAAGGGATACGTATATAATAAATTTATGACCTTGCCGTGGCTTAACCTCGAAGTTTTAATAATGGGGTCTGTTTTACACTTTTGGTTCAAAATCTTAAAAATAAACAAACTTTAACAAAAGGAATACCCTTTTCTGCCACAAGCGGGCAACTGAGCTGGTTCGCCAGATAGTAAGCTCGCCGCCGCCCATGAACATTCTGCGAAAGCGCTGCCCGCTTTTAAGATAAAAGGGATAAGGAAAAGATTGACGACAGGAAGAAGGTTTGGACGGGGAAGGGTGAGGAAAAGGAAACGAATTTGAAGTAAATCTGTATCGCTGCAGTTTTCATTATCACAATAAATACTCTTAACGATGAGATGCAATAATCAGATGATCGTAGTATATGATATTCGATGGATAATACAAGATAAGCAACTTATTACGAGGTTGGTTATTAGATGGATGACCGTTTTATGTTATTTTACGCGGAAGCTACATCCAGCTACATCCAACTACATCCATGGAAGTGAAATTCAATTACTTTTTTAAAAGGCTCCCTCCATTTACCGTACCTGTGGAAATTCCGAGAGCATAAACTATCCTTGGTCCTTTCTCGGGTTTCAAACTATAACTATGCCAAATGTCACTAAAATCGCCAAAAAGTTCCCGAGATAAGCACGTTCAAAAAAATAAATATTTTATATCATGTAGTATAAATATAGATATATCATAAATAAAACAATAAGTCACAAATAAAACCGCCTACCGCTCTGCAAAGTTGGGCAAAAATTAATTTTATGAAAATAATTCGCATTCTGCTAATTAGAGCATAACCGCCAAGTTAGGTATGAACGGAAAAAAATTTACTTCGTTTGAAAACATTTTTGAGCTGCAAACAGAAAATTTTGTACTCGGCACATGACTTTATTCGGGACTAGCTGTTGCCCGCAGCTTTGCACGTATGGACAAAATAAACAATCATGGTACAAACTTTCATCCCCTATTCCCCTTGGGGGTAGAATTTATCGGAATCCGTTCTTAGCGGCCTACGTCATAACATCTATGCATGCCAAATTTCAGCCCGATCCGTCCAGTGGTTTGGGCTGTGCGTTTCAGTTAAATTCAAACCTTTAATCAACAACCTTTAAGTTATATTCGAATTCAAATTCAAATTTGTTCATAAAATCAAACACTTAACCTAACCTTACAGCTAAATACAGCATATACAGTACTATCTTAATATATATAAATCTCGTGTCACAATGTTTGTCCTCAATGGACTCCTAAACCACTTAACCGATTATAATAAAATTCGCACACCATGTGCAGTTCGATCCAACTTGAGAGATAGGATAGTTTAAATAATTTTAATTACGATAAATGATTACCCGGGCGGAGCCGGGGCGTGCAGCTAGTAGTATATATATTCGAGTTATTGAATGGAGTTCTATCACTTTATTTTTATTTTATTTAAATTCAAAATAGAAGTACATGGAAACGTATGCCAAATTCAATTAATTATAATTTATTATTCATTTTTAATTAAGAAGCACATTGGGCAGGGGTAGATGAGAATTACAAATGTAGTGTAAATAAAATTCACAGGCCAAAAAATTATTAATTATTACTCCATTAATTCCAACTTAATCAAATTTCTTAAAAATTTATTCTCTGTAAGCCTTGAACTCAGCTGGAATAAAGAACTAAGAACAAGATGAAAATTTTGAGACTGGAAAATTGTATATATTTAAATATAAACCCGTAAAATCCGGAGAGAAACTCCATTATTTTAGTCTCAGTCGGTTAAAAACGACCATTGAAATATCATTTCTACATAAACACTGGGCTCAAAAATCATCATGATAATTAAATTGCATATTTTTATTCATTAATTTCATTGCAAGTTTATGAAAGTTCAATATTTTTAAAAGTACTGATTTTTGAAAGTTGCCTATACGTTATTCCAGTTGTCCAGCTATCTACGTACCAAATTTCATTGCAACCGGTTCAGTAGGTTCAAACATACGCACATCACAAACTTTCGCATTTATAATATTAGTAGGATTTCAATGCTATAAAACTAATAATTAAATATTTCAAATCGTCCAATTTAATAATAGAATTGGAACTGACGGTGAAAAATAACGATAAATAATGACTCACAAATTTAACTTGTTTTCGGAACTAGCAAAACAACTATTACAAATGAGCTTAAAAAGCATAATAACAATTAGTCTGAAGTTAATCTGCGAACAATCTAGATTGCGCAAATTAAATTATAATTGGATTGTTTGCACGATACGGCTACGATTCGACGATACGATACGACATGTCGGCTACTGTAATTATTGTTTAAATTTAGAATACATAGAGTGTTGTAGTTTTTAACAATAATTGATATATACGTATGTTAAGTGATATATGTGATAAGGAAGACATATTCTGTAAAATATTTGTGTTTTTTCTACTCCTGTCTGTATTAAAAGTAACTTAGTTTAATTACTAAAATTGTAATTTAAATATTATTAACCTGTATCGGAATGAGAAATTTTTAAAATAACTATAATTATATATTTATATGAATTTGATCACGAGGCGAGAATCGAACCCGCGTCATTTTGCCAAACCGTAGCAACGCCTAGCCTCTCTTCGTTTTTTAATTGTACAATAAAGTATATGTTGATATAATATATAATAAATTTCTTACCTTGCATTGGGGGAACTGCTCCGGCGGCCTGCTCACGCGCCAGCCCAGCAAGGGCGGGATGCAAACCAGCGCGCTCATCAACCACACGGCAGCGATCATGAGGGCCGCGCGCGCAGGCGTCCGCTTCTTCAGGTAGTCTACCGCCTGGAGATAAATGCGATCTATATTATTTTCTTACTCATCTTAATATACATAAATGACGGGTCACATTTGTCAGCGACTAAACTACTCAAACGATGTCAATCAAACCACACCATATGCAGTTTGATCCAATATAAAAGAAAGGACAATTTTATAGTCATTCAATTACGATGAATGATTACGGGCGGGGCCGGGGAATGCAGCTAGTGTTATGTAATTATATGCATTACCGGTGGGCCACTATAACTATGGATATTTTATCAGTTTCTATAATACAAGTCTAGATTATTTTAACTTAAGAGCCTTCGATATCAGCGATCGTGAGAAAACTTCAGTAATATTTATTTCCATTAGGATACTTTAGGTCCAGGGACAGATCTCGACATTCACCTTGAAATATATTCAAATAGAGGTTATAAATTACGAATGTACTGCAAATATCTCGCCTTTAATAGGATAAAGGGTCCGGAGAAATTAGTGTCCTTGGAGAGCATTTTCGCTGATATCGGGATTGTTTCTATGATTTATTATGGACGTTCACGAATTTAGGTAGATGTTGCCAGTGAAAATTATGCTTGTTTGAATATTATAATTATGAATAGTTGTTGTGACGTCACGCTTCATTATTGCCTCGTTATGTTATCGATATGAAATCGAACATGTATTTCGATTTAATGTACAAACGACTTACGTTAGTTATGAAATCATAGGTAATTTTTTTGGATAATTCTTTACATCGTTTCTATGCGAACAAAATTTCATGAAAATCGGTGCAGGCGTTTCAGAGTAAGTTTCAAGAGTATGGTTGACTTTGCGAAACGAGAGTTTTTTATATATCTATACTAATATTATAAAGCTGAAGTGTTTGTTTGTTTGTTTGTTTGAACGCACTAATGTCAGGAACTATTGGTCCGATTTGAAAAATTCTTTCAATGTTACATAGCCCATTTATTGAGGAAGGCGTACCACAGGCGAAGCCGGGGTGGCCCGCTAGTGTAGATAGATAGATAGGCATATTTTCATTTTATTGTTTTTGTTTAAAGCTAAAAAAGTCCGTTGTATTCGTCTAAAACTGTCAAAGATCACGGCCACCACAGAATGTCAAAGAAATATTTTAATTAACTTAATATTAAGTGAAGTCCCGTGTCCCCTAGTGGGGTATGGGGCAGATGACGTACACCTGTTTCACTGATCGATTTTCTTTACGGACAAGTAGGTGATCAGCCTTCTGTGTCCTGCCAGACCGAGACATTATCTTTTATGCTTCCCCACTGCACTGGGAATTGCACCCAGGACCCCTCGGTTCTACGCTCATGCGTTAACCACTGTACCAAGGAGGCGGTCAATTAACTGAATATATCTAGTTTTAAAACTTTTAACACTTAAAACCAATTGAAATAGAGCCAATTTCAACTTAACAATTTTAAATTTAAATAACAGAATTTACGATTGTATATAAAATTGCAATAAAATGGATATTTTGTGACAGAGCGGAGTGTTGCCTGATCGTAAAACGAATTTAAATATTCAAGGAACATTCTATCTGGCTACACTAAGTCCGTAAAATCGTTCAGGTTTTGCTGTGTCTAGGTTTGAACGTTACAGTTTTATAGAAAAGTAAATAACAAATTGTTCATAAAATACGCTTATTAAAGAACCAACTAAATTGCTGTTATGCAGAATATTCATAAGCTAATTATTTTGTTAATCTTAGCGATTTTAATCAGGACAATAAGATAAACTAATGAAATTATTGTATTGTCACCAATCCAATCCTGTCCTATCCTATCTTATCCTACTAATCCTACTAATATTATAAATTCGAAAGTTTGTAAGGATGTGTGTGCGTTTGTTGCTCTTTCATCAAAAACTACTGAACCGATTGCAATAAAATGTGGTACATAGATAGCTGGACAACTGGAATAACATATAGGCAACTTTTTATCCCGATATTTCTACGGGATAACGCGAGTGAAACCGCGGGGCGCAGCTAGTCATTGATAAGTGTACAAAGTTTGGTGTGAATATGTCTGTTTAAATTGGTTCAAAATCAAATCTAAAGGAGTTAGTTATGTGCAAATATATAAACATACAAACGTACAGGTGAAGCTAATTATAGCGTGTTGAAAAGAAATATATTTTCCTATTCGAAAATACGAAATACATCATTATTTTAAGTAAGATTTTGGGACAACCATAAAGCAACATTTTTATTTATGTTTAATGGCGTCAGAATGAAAATGATACTCAGTCTACAACTTGAAATACAGATTTTAAGTTTCACCAAAATCGTTGCAATCGTTTATGTCAGAAAGAGTAACAATCATATTAACATCTACAAATAGTATCTTAAATGTAACAGGACTGTGTACAGGATACATAAAATTGAATTGAAAGATGCTAAAATCGATCGATTGTTTATGAGTTGTGCTGAAACAGTTGAATAAATATTGATATACTGATTGACCGGGCCAACGCAGTTTTGCCTTACTCTTATCATTCGGATTACATATGAAAAATACACGTTGGCCGATGCCTTGAACTACCCGATAAACACAAACAAATTTCCTAAAAATCGGTCCAGCGGTTAGGAGTATGGTAACTAATATTGTGACTCAAGAAGTTTATATATAGAGTTAAGCAGGATTACAGGTCAGATAAAAGGAAATAGTTCATGATTTACATTAGAATGCGTGCCACCGCTATTATTCAAATATTTAACTCCACTACATATACTACTGAATCGCAATGTAGGCACTACATTACGAGATCGCCTACATAGAACTAGATGGTGCCTATGCATTCCAAGCAATGTATTCATTCGTTTGTCATTGTGTCATTTGGTGACATAATATGCTGATAATATGCCACTGTCAGGGGGTCAATGTAGTATCCACTGAAAATCAGTGGAGAGTCTAAGTTCCTTTAATGGGCTTAGGCTCTTATACACTGAGTGGATCTCCCGTTTATATGAGGTTTATTTAACGTTTTGTAAATTAGATTATTTTTTATTAACTTTACCTTATATAAATAAATGTATTTTTTTTTCTTTCTTTCTTTTCTATATATAGCCTCTATTATCTGTTCCGTGAGCAGGATAGATATGTTTATGGTAGGTTTATAATTAAGTTTGAAAGATCTTAAGCAAACTTCTAGACAACCTAAACCTAACCTAAGTTTCTTCAGTTGGAACGGACGGGTAAGCTTAAAACTTTAGGATACAAAGGGCATAAGCAAAAAAATTGACTTCTGTGTTTAAATTGGATTATGTGGTCCTTAGGCTGATGTATATATCACAGAAGAGATAATTATATTTCACGCCCGAACTACTAAACGCATTTCGATGGTATTGGCAGTGCTAAAAATTACTTCCTTTGGCCCCTGGTATTCGTGGAAGAAACCGGGGACCAGCTAGTCTAAATAGACATAACCCAAAGGTGCCCGATCTAACAACGCACTGCGGAAACTACTTGTCCGATGGGGTTGGGATTTGGCATGCAAATAGCCGCTATGATGTAGGCATCTGGTAAAAAGGTTTTTGATTAATTCTACCCCCAAGGGAGTATAATAAGGGATGAAACCTTTACAACTTAACCCGGGTAACAGCTAGTCGAAAATGAATGGGATTCTATCCTATCCTACTAATATAAATGCGAAAGTTTGTGAGGATGGATGTACTCTTTCACGCTAAAACTATTGAACCGATTGCAACGAAATTTGTCACGTAGATAACTGGACAACTGGAATAACACATAGGCAACTTTTTATCTCGATATTCTTACGAGATACGGATTAACGCGGGTGAATCCGCGGGGCGCAGCTAGTACTAAAATATAGTAGCATACAAAACATCTCAAAATACATTAGGAAATGCACTCACACGTGTCAGGGTTTTGATGGTTCGTTTTACTGCAGTGTATTGGCAATAAAGTGAAGACGATATTTATTGCGTATTCCTACCGTGAATATAAATTGTTTGTTGTGTAAGTCGATGATAGTAAATGCGCGGCCTTTTTGTGCTCTTCATTGTCGATCATATTGTCTATGGAAACTCCTATCGTAGAAGATAACGTTTTGTTTGTAATGGTATAGGTGAATGACTACTTTCAGATATAATACTAAAAGACGTGGTTGCGTGGTGTTTGCGTTATTATTGATCGAGCACGTAACAATTAATGATCAGTTATAAACAATGATTTTTTTAAACTCTATATTAAACACTAGCGGTCCGCCCCGGCTTCGCCCGTGGTACATATATAGCCTATGGGCTATCACACTGAAAGAAATTTTCAAATCGGACCCGTAGTTCCTGAGATTAGTGCGTTTAAACAAACAAATGGTAAATATTTATGACTTTTTTTTTATTTCTACTTCAATAAAGGATATAAAAGTCTCTTGGGAAAACAATTCCATGCAGTTGACTATACAATTTTTAAACAGTATGGCACGGGGATGCCCCAGTGTCTATTAGACAATGTCTAGTATGTGGGAGTCGAGCACGCATCGGTACGAATTGGGCCAGCTCGCATCGGGGAAATACCACACTACCACAGAAGATTGGCGTGAAATAGCATACAGCTGTGTTTCGTTCGGTGAGTGGGGGAGTCGAAGGCCCATATCCTTTCCCTCACCCTTCCCAGTCCTTTCCTTTATTCCTCTTATCAATCCCTTCTTAATCCCTTTTCAATTTAAAGTCGGCAAACCATTTGTAGAGACGTAAGTTCTGCAATCATCCTTACGCCTCTCCAAATGTTCATGGGCGGTGTTAACGCTTACCATCAGGCAACCCATCAGCTAGCTAGCATCAGTATTCATGAGCCAATTTCTTATTTACTAGTATACTATTACATAATATTGGAGTCACTCCACCCGCGCAATCTTTATTGATAATATAATGATGTGAAACACCAAGCACCCGTAAATCAGATTTAACTGCAATCCCGTGAAATGGGCCATTAAATTTATAGTAAACATATTACATTGTAACCGTTTAATTTTATACGTGCCCCGGAATAACGTATGTATTATTGGATTTCGTCATATTCTGACGTTATAATTTACAATTGAATCCATTAGGTATGGAGGAAACTTCGAGAATTTGGGTCATATTATAAGCCATATATACCATAATGATGTAATAAGGTAACTAGAGGATATTAATCGGTATTATAGGGAACTAGTTATACGATAGAAACGTAGTTAAAAACAAGCTTTAATAAGAGAAGCAATTTAAAAGAGTCAATTGCTCTAAAAAGTGTATTAGAAATTAACCCTGGCGATGCCAGTCAAGATAATAAAATAAACACATAAAATTATTGTATTATCACCAATCCTTGATAAACATACAAAGTTTGAATTAAATCTATCAAAATCTTGTGAAAGATTGGATTTCTTTCACACATAATGAATCAACCCAAAAACTGCAAAATCAATTATGAAAAAATTATCACCAATTCAATGCTAAATCATTCCTGAATAACATAGGCTTTTATCACAACCCAGATGGAGCCGGGAACCGAGTGCTAGTCGAATGTAAATATTGCCGAGCCACTATTGTTTTATTCACCATACATACCTACATGTAAATATATATAACTCAAAGATGACTGATTGACATAGAGATCTATCAACGCACAGCCCAAACCACTGGACGGATCGGGCTGAAATTTGGCAAGCAGATAGATGTTATCACGTAGGCATCCGCTAAGAAAGGATTTTGATAAATTCTTCCCCCAAGAGGATAAAATAGGGTATGAAAGTTTGTACCATGACAATTTATTAAGACCACGCAGGCGAAGCTGCAAGCAACAGCTAGTTATAATATAAATAATAAAAAAGCCTACACAAGAAAGCGATCCAGAGGCAATTTATTTTTATTTTTTCGCTAATAAATCGTAACATCCCATCCATCAAACGAAAGGTTATTTATTAAATTATAACTTTGTTATATTTTGACACAAAATACGCCATTGGGAATAAATATAGATGTTAGGTAAATAATACGCAATTTATTTCGTTTTCGTGTTAAGTCCTTTGCCCCTTTGGGGTATGGGGCGTAATAATCGCTGGTCTTGATTTTCTGATAGTTGTCAGTATAAGAATATGTGAGCTTCAATTTAAATACTTTTTAACTGATTTAATAGTTATTACTAGCTGTAACCCGCGGCGTCACTCGTGGTACGTGGGTGAAAAGTAGCCAATGTGCTAAATTTCATACAGATACGATAATATTTTCGCGTGAGAGAGTAACAAACATCCACACAACCATCCTTACATACTTACAAAATTTCGCGTTTTTAATATTAGCAGAATTAACGTGATACAAGTTCGTTTTTCGCAGATAAGATACTGCAATAGCCAAATGTGCAATTTGTTAAAAAATCTTAGAAAATATTCCTTTTATATAAAAGGAATATATTTCTAAGATTCTATATCTGAATACTATATTCGATTTCGATTCGATATCTAAATACTCCATTTATCATTAACACAAATAAAATAATTCAAATATGGAACACAAGAAAAAAAAGCGAATAGCCACCCGTAATTCGAATAACAAACACAATTTAAATTTGAGCGCGAAACCGAATCTAACCGGCTCGAATTGAAAATTCCAGTGCATTCCACAATAAACAAGTAAAGAATATAGTGGATATGGGTACATAAGAATAAAAGACTTCTACGTATTCTCTCAAATACGTAGATTTCCCAGGCGTATCCCGCATTTTCAACCGTTCCTTACCAATTTGAGAACGTCTATTTGAAAAAGATAGTGCGAACACAGCTTTTTTTAATTGTCGCCTCTATCGGTTTGCATCCGTGTATGCAAAGCTTTACTTATTTTTTTTAAATTGCACGCTTTGTTTGTTGGATCTCTATTTAACTGTGCTAGTGTGTACTTGTTTAGATATTTATTTTATCGGTTGGATATTGTAAAAACGGAATACAGATTGATTTTTGTTGTTCTATTTTTAAAGTTCGATGCAAATTTGAGCAATGGATAATATCTTTGTGTGTGTGAATAATGACGTGTCTATTGTCTTAATGCTTGTATGTGTGGCGGTACAACATAGATTTAAAGAAATGCTTCCTTACTGTGTACTAATCTTTAATACCCAGTTTATATTAATATGTACGGAAAATTCACAAGACATTAGGTAACTATTTACGTGTATGTTCCACATTGTACAAGCATTTTAAAATGAGTACCAATCTAAATCCTTATTAGCGTTCATACATTTTTACTATCTGGTGTACGCAACATCGTCTGATCTCAAAAGGTATATATTTTCATGATTTTTAATTCCATACTTTTAATATTCAGTGCTAGGCCTACGTCTATTAATAGACCATCCAATCCTTGCAAAATATAGCAATAAATATCGTTGATTTTAACTTCTAAATTATGACATTAATAAAAAAATATTTCATATCAGGAAAAGTGCAGGCTTACGATACAAGCTGTCTTAGATCTGCAGTGTATATCATACTAGCTGTGCCCCGCGGTTTTACCCACGTACTATCTTATTTATATTATTTTTTAGCCTATAACCTTCCACAATAAATGGGCTATCTAACACTGAAAGAATTTTTCAAATCGGACCAGTAGTTCTTGAAATTAGCGTGTTCAACCAAACTTTAATTAAGAAAAAAAAAATTGAAATTATAAAACACTAGCGGTCCGCCCCGGCTTCGCCCATGGTACACATATAGCTTATGGCCTTCCTCAATAAATGGCCTATCTAACACTGAAAAAAATTTTCAAATCGGACCAATAGTTCCTGAGATTAGTGAATTCAAACAAACAAACAAATTCTTCAGCTTAATAATATCAGTATAGATATCAGATTTAGAGGCCAAAGCCACGTGCGTCGTTTAATTCCAAGTCTGCAGAAGCCCGTTGGTTGTCACGCAAGTAAATAGCTTTCTGACATTGATACCTGTGTCACGCTGTCTGGATCCATTTGACGAAACTAAATTCAAAGTCATTTTGATTATGATATTCTAACCAGTGGCGTAGCTAGGGGGACAAGGGCCCTGGTGCATGGGGCAATAATCGGGCCCTCCTCCCCTCTTTCCGCCTTCCTACCCTCTTTCAAAGCTGAGGTTAGAGAGCCCCCTGAGCTCGGGGGCCCTGGTGCACTGCACCACCTGGCCATATGATAGCTACGCCACTGATTCTAACTGGCGCATGTGGCTTGGTGGTTTTACTTTGTCGCTAAATTGGGTTGTTTGTTTTGTCAGAACGGAGCTGGTGGGTCGCCTGATGGTAAGGGATCACGACCGCTCATGAACATTTGTAGAGGTTGCTTCTGCGCTGTTTTTTATGTCATCGTCGGAAATGGAGCTGGTGGGTCGGCTGATGGTAAGCGCTACCACCGCCCATGAACACTAGGAGAGGCGTAAGGTTGATTGCAAACCTTACGCCACTACAAATAGATTGCTGACTTCAAATTGGAAAGAATTGACGACAAGAATAAAGGAAAGGACAAGGAAATGTAAGGAAAAGGATATGGGCCTCCGAGCGAGAGATTTCCCATTTGTAAGTCAGACATTTACTTGTCAATTAGGTGTCAAATGTCATTTGAAATTAAACGATTTGCTTGGAAATCCTTTTTGCATTTTTATGATGATTATTTTATTATGCCTGATTTTAACATCATAGTCTAATATAAACGTTATTATCTTAGATTGATTATTCATTTCAACTTGACACTTATGACGTCACAAAATGGCGCACAGTCTATCCTATTCTTAGTCGAATCGTATTGAGGGTTGAAAAAGTGTTTTAGTAGGAAAACATTTAACTCGCATAGTTTTTATGGCGCTCTCATTACAGGTTCCATTTTGTTTGAAGCTCGATCCATTATATTTAATTGATGGAACGCTAATGGCGAGAACTGACTACTTTTATGGTACTTCATTTATTATAATGGTAAATTATTATTATTATAAAACTTTTTTCTAAAACTTCTTCTGAAGTAGTTTTTTAAAGAAAATTCTAAAGGACGAATGCCTTGTTTGTATTGACGATTTTGATGTTGAAATCAAAAGAAAACCATAGTTAAGTGAGTTTGATAAGCATTTCTTGTATAATGCTAGGTTTACTCAACTTGATAGCAAATATAAAATGTTGTAAAATACGAGGACTTTTGACTGTGATCTCAAAACAATTGTCAAAATTTAAATCTTTAAAACTACGCAACAGATATTGATGCCGTTTTTTTAAAGATAGAGTGATACAAGAGGAAGATTTACATGTATAACTAGCTGTTCGCCCCGGCTTCGCCCGTGGTACATATATAGTCTATGTTACTCGTGGATAACGTAGCTTTCGAATGGTGAAAGAATTTTTAAAATCGGTCCAGTAGTTTTTGAGCCTATTCATTACAACCAAACAAACAAAGTTTTCCTCTTTATAATATTAGTGTAGATAACATCTATTAAGCTACTCCGAATTTAACACGTGTGAAACCGCGGGCAAAATCTAGTAAATGAAATAAGAGAATCTTAAAAATACGATGCAAAAGTTTAACCCCGATGCAGTAATTTTTAAAACACACCACAATTTTTAAACTTGCCAACTATAGTGGGAAATATGATAAAATCCACAGTAGCAGGTGTTATAGAATTCCGGAAGTTCAAAATTAAATTTTATCATCGCGAGAGAAAGTTGCTAAGTTTACAAAACTAAGAGCACTGATACGATATTCTACTGAGTTAGAAAGAAAATAAATTTACATGATGCTGGTATAATCTGTACAACTTTATACTCTGTGGGACTAGAGAGTCTGTATTTATATTATTATTAATTTGTGGTCAATACAAGGAGAGTATTGTAAATGCCAAACATTGCCAACAATTTTTTTTATGTAAGAGCTGGAACTGAATTGGTGAATAGTTTAAAGGTAAACGAACAGGACCCATAAACATTTTCAGAGTTAATAGTAAAAAAAAAATATGTACTGTAATATATATTGTATATCTTTTATTATTGTCGTAAATCCTTTCCTTATCCCTTAAGCCATAAAAGTGGAAAGCGCATTCGCAGATTTACTAATTCGGCGAATGTTCATAGCAAATATTTTTAAATTGGTGTGGCAGACTAATTAAGTAAATATATATTGTTTGTTACGAATTTTTTTTAAATAAGGGGTTACGCAAAGGATTACCGTTGGGTAAGAAGTATCAATTTTATCCTGCCTCCATCAATAAATGGGCAAAAACAAAAATAATTTTTCAAAGTGGACCAGTACTTCCTGATATTAGCGCGTTTAAACAAATAAACAAACTCTTCAGCTTTATAATATTAGTATAAATAAGTACAGCTCTTTCGTAACCATGTCATACATTAATTATACGAGCGTCTCTTATTCCGGACAATGTCTAATTAAACGTTGAATGAAGTGACAGCTTGTAATTTGGACCCTAAATGTGCTTAATGATGATAATCCTATAATTACAAACGATCGGTTATGCTCTCGCTAGACTGAGCGAAATATATACTAGCTTTTAGCTAGTCTAGTCTAATTGGATGACCTTGTTGTTTGAGATAGTGTAACAGTATTTATATCACAGGTATATCATAGCCTCGGCTTTACAATTTCACTAGTAATATCATAGTATTATGTAATCTGTGGTTAAATTATAATTTATGAAAGCCTCCTTGGTTCAGTTAGCACGTGAGGGTATAACCGAGGGGTCCTAGGTTTGATTCCTGGGAAACAAAACAAAAAATAAACTTAAGCTAAAATTTTAAATACATTTCACATTTAGTTCAATACGTGACCAAATGTGGTAGTATATGTGTGTGTGCTAATATCCCTCTAGTATCCTGCTGCCATCTCTTTCATAATATTATGTCTATATATTGTATAATACAACATGATTTTTCTCGAGTAATATGAGAATTATCGATAATATGCATTATATGTTTATAAAAACTTTTGACACAAATAACAGCCGAAATCTGCTAGTCGTGCCACAATTATAACAGCATGGTTAACCACGTGCCTATAAAGAAAAATAAAGCAATATTCCTTCCTTTTCTATGAAACATTATGAATACTGATCCCAATACAAAAGGTTAAGACAGGCGTAAATACAACACGACAGATATCAAATTTAACGAGATATTCCGTAGTCTTGTATTGACTATAATATTTTCTATCGCGAGGCTGTTTCTTTATGTGGAAGAAGCGCAAGGAATGTAACGAAGTATCTGATTAGAGTTGAACATTCGACAATGTTCTAGAACATTCTAGAACATTGGCGAATGTTCTTTGTTTATGGAGAATAAATAGAATAGAACATTCTAGAACATTGACGAATGTTCTTTGTTTATGGAGAATAATTAATAGATCTGATGATGCTTTCGGATTTCATTTGTCAACTGACTTAAAAGATGAGGTTCGCAATGAGCATTTTTTGTGTTTGTTACGTCAGAACTTAACATTTTTTATTTGAAAACTGGTATCTGCTGATGTGGTTTAATTTGGCTTAGGTTATAACTTTGAAGATGGTTTGCTTTTTTATAAAAAATTGTCATATTTTCACACAGTAATATATTTTTAAATGATTTTGGTTGAACAGAATATAAATATTTACGTGACAGTTACGTGGTCAGCCATGCGGTGACCCATCTATAAACTGACCACGACAAACTTCGTTTAACCTACCTAGTTGAAGAAATTTAAAGCATTTCCTATTTAAGAAATGCCATGAATTTTTCTACACTTAACTTTAGAACTTAATAGATATATGTTTTTTCGTATTTTCTGTTCAAATAATAGATTATCGGGCCTGGTATCTTAAAAACCTTATTATCTTAAAAAAATAAAAATTGTGTACCAAAAAAAGCTTTAACGTCGGTTTTAAAGAATACATTAAAAATGCTTTTAAAGTATTACCAGAACCCAAAATCATTTTACGATTCCATCGCAATGATTCTTGCTCAGAAAGAAAGTGCACTCGTAACTGCCGAGTTATTTTTTCCGTTTTTATGTTAAAAATAGTGATAATATTTTACTTTTGTATATACAGAATTTTATAGACGCGTAAGTACGTGAAATAGTGAAATCTTCCTATAGTTTATGTAAAAATAAGAATGTCTTAGACCAGCACAAAAACATCTTGCAGAATTCCTTTATTTTGATACTCAATATCGATGTTCTATAAATACGGCATTGCTGTCCGTCTGAATGTATGACTGTCTGTCTGTCCTTCCATCTGTCACTAGGCTCAATTTCATAAACCGAGATAGTTAGACAGTTGACATTTTCACAGACTATGTGCTTCTGAAGTTAAGCAATGGTTGGCACGATCGTAACTTGGATAGGTAGTCATTTCTTCTGCAAATGCTCTTAGAAAGAGTGATTCATTCATACTAACATCTATTAAACTACTCTGAAGTAAACGCGTGCGAAGCCGCGGGCAAAAGCTAGGTACTATCTTTATTGTGGGAGTCGAGCACGCTTCGGCACGAATTGGGCTAGCTCGCACCGGGGGAGGTACCACACCCCCACAGAAAACCGGCGTGAAATAGTGGCATGCCACTGTGTTTCGTACGGTGAGTGGGGGAGCCGGAGGTCCGTTTCCTTTTCCTCACCCGTCCTAGTCCATTCCTTCTTTCCAGTCGTTAATCCTTTCCTTTTCCCTTACCCCATAAAAGCGGGCAGCGCATTCACAGAGGTACTACCTTTGCGAATGTTCATGGGTGGTGGTGATCGCTTTACATCAGGCGAACCACCAGCTCAGCTGCCCACTATGACATAAAAAAAAGAAAAAAAAAATAGGTGCAGCTATCATGCTGCGTGTAAAACCGCGGGGCCCAGCTAGTCTTATATAAGCAGAGATAATATTATCTTTACCCCAACTAAGATAACTCCAAGCATGTTGTCACAAAATTACGCGCCAAACTTATAAGTGGCTTATAATAATCATATTTTTCACGGTACCAAAAGTTTCGAGTGAATTTGCATAATTCTTCAGTGAGTTATTGAATTTCTGAACAGTTTGTGCCGCTGGTATTAACGGCGCAGTGCAATTTATGCTCTCATACACTGAAGCATGCACGACAAACACGTTTACCACGTGTTCTCTACTCGATGCTAACTCACTCGCAACTCACTTTGATTTTGGTGAGATGTTTATGAGAATTCACTGCGATTTCTATCTGAAAGCTCCTATGAGTGGGGTTAGCCACGCTGTACGAATGCGGGTTGGCAGATGTCTTGTCTCGTCGAACTTTTGATTATTTGAAATTCGCATGACTCACAGTTTTTTCCATCTTAAACCGATCAATGTGTAGATAAATTGAAAAATCAATTTTTTTCTTGCAAGCTCGGCTGACCTCGAACCTCCAAATTTTCAATTAAGATCCTAACCTATATATATATTATATATCTAACCTATAGATAACTAGGTGTGCTTTGCGGCTTCTAGCTTATTCTTAGTTATATTTTATCCTTCCTCCATAAATAAACTATAACTATTAGTTATTTCAGTGGCATAAAAAAGAAAACAAGATCTTATGCTTATTTTTTTAATATTATGAGTATTGTCGATGTATTGTTTAAAGCTTAATATACATAGAAATATATAGAAACAAATAACAAGATATTATAGAAAAAGTAAAAATAATGCCTCAAACACAAACTTAAACAAGTACGTAATGCATCTGACTCATAACAGAGCATATTAAAAACAAAGTAGATGTACATTTTTCAATCGTACAAGCCTATTTGAGCCTATTTTAAATGTCGAAAAATAGTAGGGGATAAAGCTGGTTTCACACGGTCTTATTCCCGCGCGGCTAGCAACGCTGATATATCATATTGAATTCTACTTCGGAAATCCAACGTGAATGGAACTTTATTTAGTTGTAAAGTGCGACTTAATGCGATGATACGCTCCGATATATTTCTCAAACGAAATGTTGTGACGCGGTTCGCGTTGAGGTTTTGTGTTGCGAGCTTTTGTTTTTTTTTTTGTTTTGCTAGGAAAAGTGCACAGATTATAAAATAGAATGTCATTTTTTTTAAACTTCCCGCTTCTTTGAATATGGAATGTCTTTGTTGAATGTGAATTTCTCTCACCAAAGGTTTAAATGTTGCCAAAGAGATTGACTTCTGAGACAATTGCGCAAATGCATCATAATGCTGTGTTATTTTTAGTGAGTTCCCAGCGAGCGAGAGATTTGATTCACTAATTCGATGATACGAGCCGTCTCTGGTTTGGAAGTGCACTTCAAGAGGCCGCCTGTTACACCGTCGTGTAACCAAAATTACTTATTTTAATATCAATTGATTATAAATTATTGGAATGTATTTTCTTACTAATATAAATACACCTAAACGACAATTAAATATTTGCATCGAAAGTAGTGTTAAGTGAACTGTGGTTACTTTAACAACTAGTGGTCTGCCCTGGCTTCGTCCATGGTACATTTATATTCTACAGCATTCAGGAATCACATGTATATCTCATGGTGAAAGAATGTTTGAAATCGGTCCTAAAGTTCTTGAGATTAACGCTTTTAAACAAACAAAATTTCAGCTATGTATCGTTATTAGTATAGATTCATCGGCGATTATAGTAGAGCCTCTAGAAATTTAGTTGATTAAAATAAAAATAAAATAAAGATAGTTTATTTCATTTCCAACTTTACAAAATATGGAGTAGTAGGGACCTCCTAGTAAGTTTAAGAAAAAACCTGTGTCAGGAGGACCCGCTCTTCCTTAACTTAAGTATTATAACTAGCTATGTGAAAATTTGAATAAACCGATTATAACTAGATATTAATAGTAAATTGTGAAGTGTACGAATGTGTGTATATGTGTGTGTAAGTGTGTGTAAATGTATGTGTGTGAGTGTGCGTGTGTCAGTTTATGTGTGTATATTAGAATTAGAGTGCGTATATGTAAGTGAAGACATATAGGTAAATAGCAGTGTAAATCTCTTCGATGGTATGATTATATGTATGTAATGGAAATTATGTATTATGGAGGGTACTATACAGAATTTAAATAAATAATAATAATATTAAATAAATATATAATTTACAAATGGCCAGAAGTTGCGAGGAGGTTTTCGGTGTTTTCATAGTTAAGTGTTTTTAACCAGTTCATTAAAGTTTTTTTAAGGTCACTACAATTTAAACTATGAATATTC
>NC_052130.1:732633-736265 GCF_012273895.1 Zerene cesonia | reverse complement strand
TTGAATTAATTGAAAAGCATATGTAGTTCGTTTTTTTAATATTCAAAGTAAGTAGATTATTCAGTAACCAATTGTAAAAGTTGATTAAGTTCAAATATCAAGATATCTTTAAGTCTCATAAGAAAATAAATAAAATTTCAGGAAAACAACACAAAAACTATAATTCTACACTAGTCTTCATACGCGTTGGTGCATAAACAACCTCCAAACCATTAACTCAATTATAAACCGTATTACCGAACGTTAAGTTCCAATTTTCAATACCCGTACATAATACAACGTACTCAGATTTCAAAATTGACGATTGTCGTTTACACTCTTTGTATCGAGTTTCTTTCAAGTAAATCGAGACCGTGGGAATTCGATTTTAAACCCTTATGCTATAACAATAAGTTCCAATTCACATTCTATACGTTTTATGTCACTTTTAGGGGATTGTACCCAAAGAGTTAAATGACTATTACCCTATCTGTCTTTTTGTCTGTCTGTATATCCGTATTTCATGAACCGTGATAGTTAGACAGTTGAATTTTTAAGGGTTAGTGTATTTTTTTGCAGCTTTACTAACATATAATAAAAGAAAGAGGTTAAACACGGCCATAGATTGGATAATTTTTGAACAGTTTCTCTTATCATATTGATTGTGCGGAATACTATGTGTAAGTCCGTCTCTCACTTGACCGATTTTTACATGTATTTATTTGGAAGGCTGATTATTGAGTAATTAAAAACGATATATTATTTAAGTAGTTAAACAGTTTAAGTTTGGTCAAAGATGGCGGAGTTCAATACACACTAAGTCCAAAAATATCCTCATTTAACTTTCAAGGTTATAAAAGAAAATAAAACCAGGAAAAAGTCACCTAAGGCGAAATT
This sequence comes from Zerene cesonia, assembly GCF_012273895.1. Classification (NCBI taxonomy): domain Eukaryota; kingdom Metazoa; phylum Arthropoda; class Insecta; order Lepidoptera; family Pieridae; genus Zerene; species Zerene cesonia. The sequence goes on along the minus strand of NC_052130.1, from coordinate 735,389 downwards.
TAATACTTGTATCGAGATTAAAAATACAACAACAAAAGCCTCTCTATCAGGGCTCTGGTGTAAAACTTATTTTTAATTTAATTGAGCATTGCGTAAAATGAATAAAGGAATGAATGATTGATGAATAAAAAATTATTTATAAGCGAACACAAAACTTAAAACAATTACCGATATAATAAAACAAAAGGCGGCCTTATCGCTAGGTAGACATCTCTATCAGGCAACCTTAACAATAAAGGAAAACAAACATGCCTTGTTTATAATAATAAGGGTTAGATTTATAGTTAGTCTTTCGAAAAACGTTTTATGCGAGGCTAGAATATCTAGACATTTACATCAACATTATATGTAGGGGTACTCAAACATTTATTTATTCAATGAGACTTATTAAAGAAGCATTTTTAAATCGTCATTACACATTTCAAACATTTACCCACCGGTTCGGAAAGCAGTTTCTACAGAGAAGAGCCGGCAAGAAGTCTTTACTTGCTCTTTCAATTATGTCAATTTTACATTCTATAATATCTTATACCTTTAAACGAGCAATTCTTGTATATGTATATAATTGGAATCTCAGAATCGGCTCCAACGATTTTCATGAAATTTAGCATATAGGGGGTTTCGGGGGCGATAAATCGATCTAGCTAGGAATTTTTTTTAGAAAATGTCATATTCGTGTTTTTTTTCCTGACATCTATTGGTGAATAATAATACTATTTTGCTTCGTAGATAGCTGGACAACTGAAATAAAACATAGGCACTTTTTATACCGATATTCCTACGGGATACGGACTTACGCGGTTTCAACCGCGGGTCACAGCTAGTAATAATATAATATAGTAACCTAGGTATGTATATATAATAATGTTTCCAAAGCACTGTCGGTCATAAGCTACTCTGGGGATATTTATTAAAAATACTAGCAAGATTATATTTAAGTACTAACTGCGATACAGTACATAAACATCACAACATAAATCGCCCGCGAGTCTAGCCTGACCCATGTTGATTCGAGCCAAAGATAATAAATGCTTGTACTATCAAGTCTGATATATCAGCTTTAACGGATATTCTGTCGATTCCATCTATGCTATGGACCTGGGATTTGGTGGACTGCACGGTGTACCATAAATATCCGTATTGTCTACCCCATTTTAACTAAATTATTTGTGCGTTTTAATGATAATTATCTACTACCTGCGCCCCATGGTATCACTCGCGTAAGCCCGTATCCCGAAGGAATATTGGGATAAAAAGTTGCCTATAAGCTATTCCAGTTGTCCAGCTGTCTTCGAACCAAATTTCATTACAATCGATTCAGCAGTTTTTTGCATGAAAGAGCAACAAACACACACACCTCCTTACCAACTTTCGCATTTATAATATTAGTAGTATAGGATGCCCAGGTGCTTCTTGTTTTTTTTTTTTTTAATTCTCAAATGCTGGGTTTGAATACCAAACTCTGATCCGTAATCTATCTCTTAAAGGTAACAATTTTGAATACATTGTATCTTTTGTTCGTCTCTTTCGTTCTTATACATTTAAATAAGGAAGCGATGTACGACGAATTATCGAACATAATTTGTAGATTTTGGGTTTTAGAAATCGAATATAGAAGTTGATTGTAAAAAAGGAGGTGTTGATGAACTGCAGCGGGGGTTCAGTGGTTAGGACCTCAGATAATCGAAAAGTCAGTGGTTCGAGTTCTGACGACCGGAAAGAAATCAATTCAATTAATTTATCTGCACACTATCAACGTCACTACGGCTCAAAAAGGTGAAGGAAAACATCGTGAGGAAACCGGAATAGCCAAGATCAAAAGATTGACGACATGCGTCATCTACCAACCCGCACTTGACCAGCCTGGATCCTCTGAGGTCTGTATCCCAGCAGTGGGAACCAATATTGATTGATGATGATTATAAACAGAGGAGGTTCTGAATTCAAAGGTGATTTTATGTGTGATACTTTATAGTTATTTAAATACTGACGCTTCTTCAATGATACCATTATCTGATGAGAAGTTTCTTAAATGACCTTCCATCATAATGCATAACTCAAGTCATCATCACTAGCTTCACTAAAAATCTTTTGTTTTTTATATTCGTGTATTGTACTAAATTATATTTCTTAATTAATAAATTTCGCTACTGTTTTCATAAGTACAGGTTGTTTACCCTTTTATGTTTGTTTAACAATATCTCGAGAAAGGGACTAATATCGTTAATGCAAAGATAGTTTTGTAGGACCCTAAGATAATTGTTTCGGGATGAAATAATATAAACCTAGGAGTTTATGGATAATTGAGTCCAGTTAGGCTCGAGTTTTTATTTTTATTCCGATGTAGGTTTCACAAGTAAGATATAAAAAGACTTTTTGATAGAATGATAATATTTTGAAAAAGCTAAAATAGAATCTAATGAAAAGTTTATAGAATTTTTTATTAGCTTTTCTTTCGATGTCGCTGCGTCTAAATTTAAACGAATTTTAATCAAATCTGTAGCAATAATTGTTTATTTGGAGAAAACTTGTGGATTTTGAAGATACGTTATTTTTTTAAATCTATACTAATATCATAAAGCTGAAGAGTTTGTTTGTTTGTATTTTTGAACGCACTAATCTCAGGAACTAGTGGTCCGATTTGAAAAATTCTCATTATTAGACAGCCCATTTATTGACAAAGGCTATACCTAGTCTTGCCATAAATATTGTAATAAAGAAAAAAGAAAATTGTTAACTGCAAATAACATTTATTA
>NC_052130.1:682450-731633 GCF_012273895.1 Zerene cesonia | reverse complement strand
AGATTCGAAATTCAAATGTAATATTTTTTTATAATTAAGTGTAACAGTATTTATGGCCAGACTAAGTATATGTAAAACGGGTGAAGCCAGGGCGGACCGCTAGTATTTTATAACACACCACGAACCAAAAGGACGGGAAGAAAAGAGAATCCTCTTTAATCATAACTAACATATACGGATTACATTATAATTTACCATAATTAATATACATATAATGTGTTTATATATTCATTCTATAATTAAGAATATTATATTCTAGACCACATTTTAATTTGTCCAGATGGGAGATACAAGCTTACAAATAAAAATATATGATAAATTTAGTTAAAGTTACAAGGTAACGAACACATAAAAATACAGTTGATAGACTTCTCCCTATTTGAAGTCGGTGGACAAAAACATAAAGAGACCTATGAGAAGCTTCATTTAAATAATCTCTGTTACTTAATAAGCAATATGACTAATGTCAACGGAAAATATATTTCATTGATAAAATATTAAAATATTATGTAAAACCCCGTCCGAACTCGGGGCAAACCACTAGTCAGTTCTACACAATGAATCGAATATCTAAAACAATAAACACTTTACATAACCCAATAAAAACTTCTAACTTCCATAAACGATCGACTTAGTTATTCCAACGCAATCGTTGGACAAAGATGGTTATATACGAGCGAGCTTCGCGAGAGGGAGACAGATACAGTTTACCGAATTAAAGCGATTACGTCGCATACTAATGAACTAACAATAGAGTTGTAGGATCTAGAAGATTCTATCGAAATTTGTAGTATAGTTAACGAAGCAAAATATATCACACGAATATTAGAAATGTGACAGTTTGTTTGTTTGTATTTTTGTCCGTGAATCACGCTAAAACTACTGAACGGATTTTCTACTAAATCCAATAACTCAAAAACGCCCAAAACGATTCGATTTTTAATAATTGATAATCCTTTCGAATATTCGACAAAGCTTTTGACATCCGTCCGTACTTAATCTCATATTTAAGTACAAGTTAAATTTACTTTTGAGTTAAGTACAAAAAGTTTTAATTAATATAGACGGGACTATGGAGTTTTAGTTGGGTTGAGAGATTCTCGATATTTATAAAGTTATCTTTTGGGATTTATAATAAAAACTATTTTTAAAGAAGATGTTGAAATAAAGTCACTGCTATTAAAAACAAAAGCGCACGTACACAATAAGTTTAATCAATGATAATAAAACAATTTCAGAATCTATGTTTTTTTATTGATTTATTTTTCAGTTTTACAAATGTATTTATTTTTCCTCAATACATTATTATTAGTTTAGAAAACTACACACCTGATAAACAAACTTATTTTTTTAAGTACATAAAATTATGTCTGGAAGATATAGTTTAAAACGATAAGACCGTCCTCTGCATATTAAGATATGCACCGGCTTCCCCTGTAGCCCACAAATAACCTATAGTACTCAGAATTTAAGAAAAAATTATTGAATCCTGAGATTGGCACGATCAAACAAACAAAGAAGCAAACTCTACCTTTATATTATTAATAGGTATATGGTGGTATTATATGGTATGTGGTGGTGTATAATAGTACTCTAATAATATATTGTTCATTTATATTCATTTAATTATGAATTTCTAATAAAACTTCTTGTATTTCATTGCATCTTTTAACATCGATTATAAATAATTATTAAGTATATTAATGCGAAAGTTTATAAGGATATGTGTGTCTTTGTTGATCTTTCACACGAATACTACTGAACTGATTGCAATGAAATTTGGTACGTAGACAGCTGGACAACTGAAATAACATATAGGCATCTTTTTATCCCGATATTCCTACGGGATACGGACTTACGCGGGTGAAACCGCGGGGCGCAGCTAGTAATTAGATATATCTATTTTACTCACAACAGTTTAAATTCATGTCACTTATTAAGCATAAATAAAGAAATATTGTCGTAACCAATTTCCATACATTAATTATCTTTACATACAAAACCCAACGATGATATATGGTCATACATTTTGTTCCCAACCCTGATGCCATACGTCAGTCCTATGGGCTTACTTGCTTACTAAGTCGAGCCTAAGCCAACCAGCGGCTTACGAATCTTGATTGTCTAAGCTATGCCCTAGCGCTTGCTTGGAATTAATTTCGCAACGTCACCGCCGTTTTAAGTGAATGTTCTAGATTATTATTCTTTGTTTCATTAATACAATTAGTTAAGATCGATTCAAGTTAAATCAATCAAAAATATGTACTGTTTTATTTTAAATGAACTAGCTGTGCCCCGCGGGTTTAACCACTCAAATCAAATCAAAATCAAATCAAATCAAAATCAAATCAAATCAAGTATAAAAGGTCGATTAAATATAAACATACAGGTAAAGCTAATAAACGTTTAATTTTGGGCGCAGTGGTTTAATTAAAAGGTTATTTTTATGTGTCCCACAGTGGGGTGTGGGACACACATAATAGAGGGATTGCTGGGATAGACACAGTGTTTTAGTCTTTAAGAATATATGTAATGTTAATATTATTGAATGTTTTTATATTTTTAATATGAGATGTTTTTCAAAGTTTGATGTAGATAAAACAACATGCATCAGCTAATCGCAATTACCTTTAGAAATGCGAAAGTATGTTTGTTTGTTTTTCTTTCACTTCGTAATTGAGCGATTTTAACGTATGTTTGTATCTGAAGACAGGCTAGGCTAGAGCTACATAGGCTACTTTATACTGCAGAGAAATACCTCATTCCAATGGAAATATCGCTTCACTATGCGAGGGAAGCCGCAGGCAAAAAGCTACATAGAGTATAATTATATGTATATATGTATTAATGTATGTATATATTCTTAGATCTTTAAAACTACACAACGGATCTTGATGAGGTTTCTTTAATAGATAGAGATTCACATGTATAACATCTATTAAACTACGCCGAATTTAACGCATGCGAAGCCGCAGGAAAATGCTAGTATTTAATAAGACGCAATTTCATTGTCGGTATTTAAGACAGCAGTGAAAGTTTTGACAATGTTGTTATAACAATTAAAAATTAACAACTGTTTATTATTCTAGACGAGTCATGATGTTCTTGTGAGTTTATAAAGTTGATAACACACTGGGCTGTACGTGCCCTTAGTATTTTTCTCATCACCAGCCATGTTCCCACTGCTGGGACACAGGCCTCCTATGAGGGTTCAGGCTATAATCCACCACGCTGGCCAAGTGCGGGTTGGCAGATGTCACATGTTGTCGAACTTTTGATTCTTGGACATGCCGGTTTCGTCACGATGTTTTCCTTCACCGTTTTAAGCAGTGGTCATGTTATCCACATGTGCAGATAAATTGAAAAATCAATTTATTTCCTGTCCGGTCTCGTACCCCGACTTATCGATTAAGTCCGAGGTTCTCACCACTGAGCCACCACTACTTACTATGACACTTACAATTTTACTTGAAAATAACATTTAAAACATATGTTTTCTAGGTGCTTCTACAGCTTTAAAATTACAAAAAAAAAATCTAAAAAGTAGCATGCTTTAACCCCGGTGCGTTTGGCCCAATTCGTCTCACAATTCACATTTAAAAAACACAACCTATTGTTATATCTAGGTCCAAAGAGGCAGAACCGTGACTAGCGACGGGTTGTTCCATAATCGTTTCAATAAACCTCACTAACCTAGTTGCCAGTGGAAATTAGCAAACCGACCGCTTCGAGCGGGATTGAATAAATGATTGTAAGACCAATGTTGACGTTGTATGCTTGCTTACTGAATGATTGACCGGTCGATGAACGAGTCACTCGGCTCATGAATTGTTCAGTCTTTTAGATTGTATTTGTTTTATTATGTTTGGGGGAATGTGAAGACATATAAGGGTGTTCGAAACCGATCTCATTTATTGTGTTGATATTTTAATGTGAAATGGCTATTATTACTATAAATTAATCGTTAATTAATAAAAATATGCATTCTCATTTAATGCGGTTATCATAAGTAATAATTAATCATAAGTATTTTATGTTAATATTGAATTGAAACTGAGTTGTTTTATCTTTCTTTTGAAGTACATACGGTGATGATTATTTTAATTAGTACCTAGGCACCTACGTTCATCAGTGCTGTCTCCGTGACATAAACAAAGTTTTTATTATACTACAACAATACAAAAAACCAACAAGTACAAAATAACGATAGATCGATTTAAATAAAATATGTCTGCCATAATACGTTATATTAATTTTTATAAGGTTTATTTGTACATACTATTTCTGTATATTATTAAATTCTTACTTATATTCAAATATTTCTCAATAGCAACTTCTTTATTTAAAAATTATTATCGTATATTCATCCCACTTCAAACGAACAAAAACTAAAGTCCCCAGTGTACCACAATCCTTAACAGATTTTGCCTCCAAAATTGGAGCACCACAAAGCAACTGAATACATAATTATACCATTTCATTTTAACATTGATGGAGTGACTCATTATTATTATGTACACGAAATACATATTTTTGGACGTGTGGGAATAACTTGGTGTGATATTTAGATATAAGCTAATCTTAGATATAAGGTTTGGTTAAGTGTTTGATTTCATAAACGAATTTGATTTGATTTGATTAAGATGTGTTATGACAGAAGTTGCAAAGTTGTGTTCTATCGCAAACATGATTTTTGAATAATTAAAGACGTTTTAAAGGACTTTAAATGCAATTTATTTATTACTATCTATGCCGTTTTTGCAATAATACAAGATATATACATGTAAATATTTCTCTTGAATCACTTTATAAAAAAACCTGTCTATTATTTGTGACTTTATTTACTTCTACGCAGTTTTTTCCTTGCAGTTGGTATGTTGTGTACTTTTCTGTATGTTGGCAGTATTGGCTGATATAAACAGTCTTTTGTTGAGGTTAACATGGAGTTTTCTAGATTCTTAATAACAGGATCTGAGTGTTGGAAATCTTCAAACGTATTGTATCTCTCTTATAAAATCGAACAAACGGAATATGTAATAAATTCTTAGTTTCAATATATCATTGATAAATCAATTATCAACAGGTTATATCTTTATATCGGTGCTTGAAATAAATTAAACGTATTTCAATCATTCGGAATGGATTGGTTAAAGTCTAATTTATTGCTCCTGTCTAGACTCAATAAATAAACGATGCCCGAATATCTAGGTATTAGAATTATATAGTAGGTCATGATTTAAAAAATATGTAATATAAATGGAATAATATAAAGTAGACAATATTTTAAGTTGGATCAAACTGCACATGGTGAGGAAATTTCATTAAAATCGGTCTAGCAGTTTAGTAGTTAAATAATTTATATATATTAAGATAATTGAAATGATATAACCGTACAGTAAACCTATCTTTTAGGTCGGAACAAACTGTAGATGGTGTATAAGTTTTAATAAAATCGGTCGAGTAGTTTAGAAGTACATCGCGAACAACTTGATACATAATTCATATATTATATTTAGATATACATTCTTTTTTGTTTGGTGATCGTTTACCTTTAGATGAACCATTATATTAGCTAAAAATTACAAAAAAAATGTTTCTCTAAAACATATATATTTTATAAGAAGAAGCATCTGCTATTTAAATATTTCAGTTCTCATTTTAACGACATTAACTCGCGTTATTAAGGTTGGTAGAGATTTCATCCTTATAATCGACCCGAACGATCGATGCAATAAAATTACCCGATGTCATTTTAACAGATTATAGTCGGTTCCGTTCCTGGGTTTGATACGCGAATTATCGGAAATCGTACACTGGTTATTAAATTTAAAAAATTATGTTAAGACACATCAATACTATGTTAAGAAACCTAAATAATAATCTAAACCTAACTACTGTATTATGTATATTTACTAGACAGGCGAGGTAGTATATATAAAATTCTCGTGTTATGTGTATTCTCACAGTGTTAATAACCGAGCTCCTTTTTGTTATAAAACTGACTGTTTGCCCCGGCTTCGCCCGTGGTACATATATAGCCCATGTCACACAAGTTGCAGCTTTCTTATAGTGAAAGAATTTTTGAAATCACTCCAGTTATTTAAGCGTGATAACGTTACAAACATACAGAAATACACGATTCCTCTTTATAATATGAGTGTATATGTATATTCTATTCCATTCGGTGGGTGTGAGTCGTAAATGTTTTTATAATTGATACTAGATTTTTCCCGCGGCTTCGCTCATGTAAAATTCACCGTAGTTTAATAAACCTTATTGCATTCATAAACCTTCCTCTTCAATCACTCTACCTTATTAAAACCCCTTTAAAATTCGTTGTGTAGTTTTAAAGATCTAAGCATACATACATGCGGGAAGCGTTTTGCTTTATACTATGTAGTTCCCAAGAGCGCCCTCAACGTTAGGGTAGCTTCTATAACAGATATATGCAGCATTTACGTCAAACGCATATAAACGAACGTGATATTAACTGTTGACACTAATCCAATCAAATACTCAGTCAATATCCACTCATGGATATAAATGCTCGGATGAAACAATTAGCAAGGTAGAATAAAGCTTCGCTTCGGTAAACCAGTGGCTTGAAAGCGGATACTTGGCAAACAGGCGTTACAATACCTTTGGTTCATTGGATCAGTTATTGACCGACGTAGCTGACATCTTCGATGCGGAGTGAAATTAAATATTGTTTAGATAAAACGTTGAATTCAATTCCTTGTAATATATAGATTAAGGTGTGAGTGAAAGAGTTATTGGAATGCAATATGTATGTTATACGCAACAAAATAATGAAGCACTTAAAATTGTTTTCTGTTTGTCTGTTTGTATGTACATCAATCCCGTAAAACCACTGGACACATTTTGACAAAATGTACTTGGATCATATTAGATTACACTTTATTTGGAAAATATACGTGTATGTGTGTACCATCCAGCCGTCTCCTTGATACAATTAATATATATTAATCTATCTTATACTAATCCCACTAATATTATAAATGCGAAAGTTTGTAAGGATGTGTGTGTTTGTTGCTCTTTCGCGCAAAAACTGCTGAACCGATTGCAATTAAATTTGGCACGTAGATAGCTGGACAACTGGAATAACGTATAGACAACTTTTTATCCCGATATTCCTACGGGATGCGGACTAAGACGGGTGAAACCGCGGGGCGCAGCTAGTGTATAATATGCGTAAGCAGAGTTTTCAAAATATTCACAGAATTATGAGCTAATAATAAACTGTTTGCAAAAACAATGTTTATCCGCCGTTTACCCATAGCAGACCAATACCAATGTAACACTAGAATAGACCCAATTTTGTAATAATCCTTAAACATTGTGTGTTTGTGATTTGAAAAATGTTATTAAAATTTGAAAGTGCTAATTGTTACTTACTTTTTATATTATAACGAGGCATAAACATTCTGATTATTTTGTTTATCAGAATGACAGTTGTTTTTCTAATAGTCCAGGATTTTTGGAATGGCTGAACCATGCTTAATGGAATAAGACATAGTTTTCAATGTAAATGAATTCGATGCAGTGGTTTCTGTGTATTTGGAATTATATCATTATGCGCCCGCGGTTTCACCCGCGTAAGTCCGTATCCAGTAGGAATATGGGGATAAAAAGTTGTATATATGTTATTCCAGTTGTCCAGCTATCTACGTACCAAATTTCCTTGCAACCGGTTTAGCAGTTTTTGCGTGAAAGAGCAACAAACACACACACATCCTTACAAACTTTCGCCTTTATAATATTCGTAGGATTGTAAAACTGTACTATGATGATTCAAAAGTGCTTCTAGAAGAAGTCTAATTGAACAAATAAATGTTTGAGTTTACACAAACTTCTACATCCATAACATAAGCTGTATTATAATTATAATAATCTACTTTCAGGATTCCATTAAAACAATATTTGTGATCATACCCGCTATAAATAAATTGTAAACATTGGAAATATGTGTTTGACGAACACACCGCGAACAATGCACTCTGATACTGCGTGCTAATACTGTAATAACACCTATCAAGTATCAATAACTAGCTGTGTGCTCCGGCTTCACCCGTGGTACACATATAACCAATTTCAAGAAGTGAAGTTGCATCTTTCTAATGGTGAAAGAATTTTTTTAATAAGTCCAGCGCTTTTGCGTGAAAACATTACAAACATACAAAAATATAAAAGTTTGCTCCTAACGATATTGTTATCGAATCATTTAGACTCGACTTTGACCCGCCTTTAACAAATTCAATTTAGGCTTTGTGCACCTATCAAGGATGGAAGACAATGCCCTTACGTTTCCTCTATAAGAGCATGTGAGATAGTTTAGTTGATTTTACCATTAAATATATATATTTTAAACGATACTTTCATCCTTCTAGGATTCTCTCTAAAACCAAATTAATAATAAAATAGTCTAAGTACATAAATAAACTAGCTGCAAATCCCAGCTCTGCCCGAGTATGCATTTATCGTAATTGCAATAATATAAACTATCCCATATTTTAAGTTGGATCAAACTGCACATTGTGTGCATATTTTATTAAAATCCGTTGAGTAGTCTAGGAGTCCATAGCGGACAAACAACTTGACACGTAATTTATATTTAGATAGAGAATTAATATAGTATTACGAAAGTATCCTGGCCTCGAACCTTCTAGAATTACTCCTATTCCCAACAGTGATCACTCTAAATCAAGTGACGTACTACTTTACTTGTATGCGAAAGGATATGATACGTCTCCATAATATGAGAACTTATCCCTTAAAATATATCATACTAGACGATCGTCCCGGATATCAAGTATCCTGTTTTATCTCAAGGAGCATTAAATCGGGATAAAAACTCTACCTGTGTACAAAATTTCAAAAAAAACCCGTTCAGCAGTTTTAGCGTGATTGACGGACACACATTCTAACATACAAACTTTCACACTTATAATGTGAATGTGTGTGTGATCATACAAGACAGCAAACACTTCCAGATGCTGGTTACCCAATTTGATATAAAAGATTTATTTGTTGATAATACTCTACTGTTTCTACAAACCCAATAATATAACCCAATAATACAGTGTAAGCTATAGAAAATGTAAAATTTATACTATTTTAAAAGAGCAACTACAGTTTCTTGCCGCCTCTTCTCCGTAGCTCTGAAGCTGCTCTCTGAACCGTTGGTAAATGTGATAACTGTGTAATATTATGACGATTCAAACATGTTTCTATGAGAAATCTAGTTGTCAAACAAATGTTTGATTTTATATACAGCCTCAGATATCTAAAAGCAAAAAAGAACTATTTTAATGAATGCAAACAGTTCGATCACAGCACGGGATGCGAACCCGCGTTTCGTATATTCGCGTTTCCATGGCAACGCCTGACCTGGTGGGCCACCTGATGTTAAGTGGTCACCACCCACACACTTGTAACTACAGGTGTTACAGGTGCTCTGCCGGCCTTGAAGTGACATGATTGTTGAAGTGAAACTTCTTTAGAATCGTTGTGATTTCGAACCTGATGCAACGGAAAAAACGACAGGTAAGAGACACAAATACAAAAATGTGTAGAATGAAGCCGGCAAAGAATGAGACAGCAATATACATACTATTTTATATTTTATATATATTCATCTCATTCTTTTGTCGATTTACTGAAGTTTCACTACTATAGTGTGTAAATAGCACACATACCTTTTTTTTACTTCCTTAACCTACTACGACCTATGGAATTCTTGATGAATCGATTCGCATCGGACATTATCGAGAGTTATTACACATCTTAATTTTATTGACGTTAAGCATAAATTTATACTAATATTATAAAGCTGATGAGTTTGTTTATTTGTTTGAACGCACTAATCTTTGGAACTACTGGCCCTATATATAAATATTCTTTCAGTGTTAGAAAGCCCATTTATTGAGGAAGGCTATATGTGAACCACGGACGAAGCCGGGGTGGACCACTATTTAATTTATAAAATTTCTAAAACATCAGTAATTCAAAAAATAGCTCGCACAAAGAGTAATTTCAGATAGCATTAATCACCATTTATTATTTAGACACCTCCAGACAGGTTATCTACAATTGATTTATGAGATACTTTTCTTATCTAATTACGGGAAACCTTGATAATAATTTTTGTTTGTAGAGGAGAGGTTATTCTTTTAAAAATTCTCTGGTATGAAAGCTTTAGAAAATTAATTTTAATTACAATAAATAATTTTATATTTATAGAGCTCTTTTTCCCATGCAGGAATTAGTATTACATTAAGTATAATAATTATAAATATTCATTATACTGAAAGAGGCTCGAGGCCACGAATTTATTTAACAACACAAAAGTGCACCATATTATATCAACCGTCTGTTACCAACCCTATATTGACCAGCTTTTGCCGTGTGACAAGACCCTTACATTCCAAATTTTGAAAAGCAAATATTTAAATTTCTGTATCACTCATTCGATCATCGCTTTAACTAACACTGGCCATTTCAATTATTTTCAATATTAGCGGATTTGAATTTGGAACGCTAAGCCAGTCAACCGTTACATTCGTATTTGAACATTTCATTAATTTCAAATTCGGAACTAGAGCGATGCATTTGAACAATGCGTGTTGAATTTTGAATTTAGAACACGCCCTTAAGCCGTTACTGAATGTTCTCGATCGGAAATTACAAAAGCTTATCGATTTGTAGAACTTCACTTAATTTACCAGATTTTGAGAATAATTCGAGTATGCAAATGATTAAATGTGTATTAAAGTGAATCTCTTATTATAGCTTATAGATTTATAAATTATTGTGCCATTATAGATTTTAATTACGTTATATAACGTTTAGTAAAATATCACTAGTTTGGAGCTACTGATAAAATGCAGATAATTCGTTTATTACACGCTTTTTAATAGCTTCACCTGTATGTTTGTTTGTTTGTAACCGACTTCTTTGGGCGCGATTTTGACCCACTTTAAACGGCCAGATTTCGTTCAAACTTTGTAGATTTATTGAGGACCGATGACAATACACTAATTTGATAAAATTAATCCATTTTTCAATTTGCAAAATATGATTTTTGTTAATGCGTGTTTTTTAGTTTTTTTTAAACTATTATTATTTACATGATATAATTTTCATAACATTTTCGTGATAACTACCTATGATACCTATATTTTATATAACACCATGAAATAACATACATACATACGTATTACATCCATACATATGTATATTTTTATAGAAAAATTTTCATATCTACAAAATTGAAAGGAACTTGCACCAGTTAAATTTTATGATTTGAAGATAGCATAATGTTCTCTTAACATGTAGAATAAGAATCGAGACGTTCATGGTATTTTCATGGAAATTTTTCTGTAAAGTTTTCAATGTAAAATAAGTTTATTAGAAAACTAAAGAAAATACTCTATTTAACTAAGAATAAATTACTAAAATCGCAGTTTTGCTCTGCATTTTAATATCAAGTCACACTCTTATATCATTTTTTATATATATTATTTATATATTGCATCTTCTTTATAAAGCTACATATGGTAAAAATCTGAGTTATGACGATTTTTCGTGAAGTATGATGATATTCGAAAGTACTGCTATAGGAAATGTAATTGAATAAATAAATGTTTGAGTTTGAGTTTATAAATTATTATATACATGTAACAAAGTAGAAGCAACCACTTTATGATATAGATTGTCGTACTCGATAGAAACTCGATGCGAACTCGAACGAGCAAATAGTAACGACGTCTGTACATGTCGTGAACTGAGCTTCATTGTTGCGATAATTCCATCAGCATTCAGTACTAAATAATAGTCATAGCGCGTCAACAGCAAAATCTTATGATTTTAGATATAGTAGTTTGTGTGTGTGACATTCTGTGTTTTGATAGGGAAAAATAGGATTGTTGTCTGAATACGACGGAATAAGGGTTATGGTTTTTTAGTTAATGTATGATGTGTGATTTTCTATGAATATAGTAAATGAGATACCATCGAAAAGGTCTTTAAAATGAAAAAAAGTTCCTAAATAGGTTTAAAATATAGTTAACGAGACAAACTGAAACATTTATTTTAAATGTTCGAAAAGCTTCTACAGAGAAAGGCCGGCAAGATACTCTGATATATACGATCTGATATATATAAAGTATTATAAAATGTCTCTTATTTTTATTTTCATATTATTGTATCTTATCACATCTATGTATTTGCCATGTTATATACTTATCTATATTAATTTAACTTATATCTATAGCTTACACCACCTACCTATGTACGCTTTCTATGTATTATTTCGCTGTTTTGGTTACCTGGAAGAGATGGCTCTGTAGCCATAAGGTCGCCTTTTGTGCAAATTGTATATTTATTCTGTGCTTTTGAAATATTTCCTATTGGTGTGTACAATAAAGCTTTATTCATTCATTCATTCATTCTTATTCAAAAACAAAATGTGCAGAATTTTGTAGTCAATAGTCGAGCAAAGCCATGGGCGGAGAGGTATATTCCAATACAATATAATAAAGTGGAAACCTTTTACTCGTTCATATGGTTGTCAAAAATATTTCAAGCTTAGCTTTTCGCCCGGAATTACTCGTGAAAGCTGCTCGAACTCAAAACATCGCCGAAGATTAGGTCAAAACATTTCTGAAACAGAAATGGGACAAGTCTTATGGGATCAGAGTCAAACGTCTGTGACTCTGAGCGGATCGATAGTTGGGGGAAAGCGAGGTGACGCGCGGTCGATAGTTGGATGGGCCAATGTAGTTTTAACAGGTGGTATGTATGTTTGTTTTTAGTTTATGTTTTTTTTTTTGATAGTGTAGGGCAAGCGACTTTTAAGGCGGGCGAGATTTGGATAGGTCAAATTTAGTTTTAACAGTTGGAATATAATTATGATTTTTATCTAAAGTTTTTATTGATAGTGTGGAGCAAGTGACATTGGCGACGTAAGCGTATAATTCGAATACAGATTTTTTCAATAAGTTCCTAATTACTTAGAAAACTGATGTAGATATAAGTTATAAGTTCAACAAATCATCTTAATATATTTAAAAAAAATGACTAACTGACTGATTTACCAACGCACAACCCAAACTCCTGGACCGATTCGACTGCAATTGGCATGCCTAGATAGCCACTATTATGTTAGCATAGGCTAAGAAAGGATTTTGATCAATTCTACCCTCAAGGTGATAAAATTGGGGCTGAGAGTTACTGTCGTGACTTATTTTGACAACGCATGCGAATTTAACTTATTACTTTCTTACATATAGCTTTCAACAGATGGCGTTACTGTTGCAATATATATTTTCATCATCAGCCCATATATGTTCCCACTGCTGGGACACAGGCCTCCTATGAGGGTTTAGGCCATAATCTACCACGCTGGCCAAGTGCGGGTTGGCAGATGTCACATGTCTTCAATTCTTGGACATACCGGTTTCCACACGATGTTTTCCTTCACCGTTTTAAGCAGTGGTGATGCTATCTACATGAGCAGATAAATTGAAAAATCAATTATATCCTACACGCTCGCCCCGGTCTCGCACCTCGACTTATCGATTTTGAAGTTCGAGGTTCTCACCACTGAGCCACCACTGCTATATGTGCACTATGTATTTTAATTTTATATAATTACAACAGTAGTAATAATGGTCATATAAAGATCCACCATAATACATTAACTTCTGTGAAACATTATATATACATACATCCTATCCTATCCTACTAATATTTTAAATGGGAAAGTTTGTAAGGATGTGTGTGTTTGTTGCTCTTTCACGCAAAGACTACTGAACCGTTTGCAATAAAATTTGGTACGTAGACAGCTGGACAACTGGAATAACATATAGGCAACTTTTTCTTGGTAACAATTAGCACTTTCAAACTTTTTATCCCGATATTCCTACAGGATACGGACTTACGCGGGTGAAACCGCGGGGCGCAGCTAGTTATATATAAACATCCTAAAACCGAGTTGTTTCTGACCAGTGCCAATGATGGATGGCATCTACAGGTGCCAGTAACTAGCGTCTGATTAATTGGCGTAGGGAATTCTTTCCTCAATTCGGACCGAATATACGAACAATATATGACCCTTGGGTGTGACAGGTTGCGTCGTGAAGTAATTTAACCGACTCCGCAAAAGGTTATTTCAGTTCAGTTTCAGAAGTGTTCTGTGCATTTTTTATTCTATTGCAATTAGGTATTTTAATGTTATAATGGGATAAGTATTTTTGGGGTTTATAGGTAGAAAAAGAATAAAATATGTAACTGATTTCTTTTCGTTTCTACTATTGAAAATATTGCTATAATTCTTTCAATAGTAGAAACTACTTTATAAAGTGACATAAGTAATGTTTATCTTATAGTTTATTTATTTTATAACCTACTAGACGCTCATCCCGGCTCCGCCCGGATATCCAGATTCCTGCTTTCCCCAAGAAAGCTTTTAAACGAGATAAAAAGTATCCTATCATCCAAGTTAGCTCCCTGTCTGTACATAAAATTTCATCAAAATCCGTTCAGTAGTTTTAGCGTGATTAACGGCCAAACACCCAAACTTTCACACTTTTAATGTTAGTGTGATTTTTCCCAATAAAAAACTCACTCGAAATCGCAACATCTGTCCAATACGCGTCTCCCCAAACAAGGAATCACGTTTTCCCCAAAAGAAAGGTAAAAATTGAAAATTTTTATCAAGATACATCGTACCTTACAAGTTAAATGGGTCAGTTAGACCCAAGTTCCATTACTAGGGATCGCAGTCAGAATATTAATTCAATTTATATCGGCTCCCTGAAGGTTTTATTAATGAACAGTGTTTAGGCAATTTTACAATATTAATCATCCGCTCACTAAAATTTCCTTCGGCCACGTAGTTTAATCTATGCCCGTGTCGATTTAATGGCTTTTCGCTGATTTCGGCACACGCTGTTGTTTATTGAGTTTGGATATTAAAACCTGACTCTATATAGATAAATGTTGTACCTAAATACGTTTTTATCTAAATCTTTCTTTTATTACTTCTAGTACTTTCTTGTGTTTGATTTTACGCGAGTATTATACATTGAGGTGTTATCATGCTCGATGTAAAGTTTTCGAAACGTCGGGCTAATAATATAATGAATAAACCGCGTTTAAAATCCTTTTAAGAGTCTTTAATTTCTGCTTCTAGTACTTTTGTTCATGATTATGCATATAGATATTTTTTTAAATATATGAACTTATATATGGCATTATAATATATTATTATAATGGGCCTATAAGCTAGAATGTCGCACGCACACAACAACGACATGAACAGGTTCTATCTGTTCAAATCTATCACTATCTATCACTATCACTCCAAAATGGGAATACGCGATTTATCAATAAAATAATCGAAGGAATAAGCTTGAAGAATAAGTTGGCAATAAAATCAGAGTAAATACCCGTACATCAGCATGGTTTTTAATCGTTAAAAGAGGTATCTTTGTGATTTTTAAAATACTCCTTTTTAGTCGCTATTATAAAAGACACATTTAATTTAGAAAGAAAGCAAGAAAAAGCATTTATCTCTACCATTTAAGATTAAATATTAAAGAAAAGGATTTGTAATAAAAAACGAGACTAGAAACGTCCCTTTTTAATACGCTTTTATAAGATATTTAATTTTTTTTGAAGAATGTTCATAACCTGAAACATCCTATCATTCACATCGAAGAAGTTGTATATATTCATTTACACACATCTTTGACTTACAGAACAAAATATACGAAAGCAACAAAGACTACAATTATTTCACCGGTGTCTCGAGGAGGGAGGTCCCACTCCAGATTATCAAATGCGCCCAAATTACAACAATTCCCTATCAAACACAAAAAAAATCACGTCAAACCGTTAAAAACCCACCCAAAAAATACAGTCAAATAAAGAATCCACTTCGTTTTTGGGATCCCCTATTCAAAATAGGTCAATTATATTACGCATATATACATGATACAAACATACAAAAAACTACGTATTCGTGAAAAGAACGGAATAATGTTCGAAAAGTTCTCCTTATTTCTCGCTTATTACGTATGGGTCGATCCTTCATGTATAATTCAAAAACATATACTATATATTTGGTCAAATAAAGGTCGAGTTGCTATCTGTTTTTGAGTCGGTTCTGTAGTATAGTTTAGAGCATTCTAATACTCAAAAAGATATTATATTTCCACTATTAGATTTTTATAGTAAAAGACATTCCAGATTGCATTTTTTTTTATTCATGAACGATGAGGTTGCCTGTCATCGCACTAACTGTCAAACGATTAATTTAAACAGACGTTTTGGCGCCCTTTTTTGTTTTTTTTTTTCATGAGATCCGTCTTACGTCAATAAAAAACACAACATAAAAAGAAATAGCAAGTTCGGTCTAATTGTTTACACGTGATGCCGTGGCCGAAGTAAACAGGGATTCATTTTTATACATTAAGATCTAAATAAAAATGTATTTAACAGCTATTGTAACTGATTCAATACGGAGGAAGTTCGTAACGTCTCTTCCCAGCCTTCCTTGCATCTCATTCAATCCCATTAAATAACAAAGAATTAGCTTCAAATACATTATCGTTTAACAATATCAATGCAACGAATTTTAGATTCATTTTATTTTATTTTAAACACTTTATTGTGCTGCCTACGCGGCAGAAATAAATACAATTTCATCCTAATCATTATTTACTCACACAGTTACCGATTCATGTAACGCAATTACAAAAGCTTAAATATTTCTAAGATCGCTATTGCCAACTCACCACGGGATTCTAAAAGCGGCGAGGCCGTGTCCCCAAGGACACTCCAGCCTAAGGTTTTTTACAGAATCCACCATATAAAGCCGGTGGGCATACTCCGAAACATGAATCAGATATTATATGCACTGCCTACACAAGTTCGACATTCAGAGGTAAGATATTTAAATTAAATCTGGGCGCAGCTAGTATAATATAAATGAATTTTTATTGCTGCACCACCAATTTTTACCTTCTTTTTCTTTTGTATGATTAAAAATCCTACCCATGGGCTGCCTGGTAGAAATTGCTTAAGAGCGATAAGGCCGCCATTTTGACTCTGTATATATGTATATATTGTTTGTTTTCTTTTTATATTTACATGTAATGGGTGCTAAATAAAGTATATTATTATTAAATCAGCCCAAAAGCAATTCGCACGAGATGCAAATGATAAAATAAATGTCTTCTTGAATCCAATCTCAATTTCCAGTCGATAAATATTTAGACGCAAACACGGTGGCACTGCGGCCTCTGAGCTTGGATCAATTCCTTCATAGAGTGCATCGCGTGAGGATCGTATATGGGCTGTCGGTGCATTTCACTTTGTTTGTTGCTGGTATAGGAAATCTATACTAATACTAGCTGCACCCGGCAAACGCTGTTCTGCCTTACTCTTATCGTTTAGTGGTATGAAAAATAGATGTTAGCCGATTCTCAGACCTACCCAATATGCTTACCAAATTTCAGAGGAATCGGTCAAGCCGTTTCGGAGGAGTATAGAGACTAACATTGTGACACGAGAATTTTATATATAAGATAGGCTAAATGGACGAACAGTTCGATAAAATATAAATGTATTATATGAATTTCAAAAAATCTTTTCGCATCGGATTAGTTATTCGTTTCAAGTTGCAAGACTGGATGTGCAAAAGTTTTTGGGGTTTGTTATAAAAACTAATGATAAAAAGGTTTAAGTCCTGAACCATAGACAATATACTAGACTAACACTTTACTAGTCTGAACAAAGAGAAAGCAATGTATTGATTTTTTTTATTTTATTTTATTAAGGCTCATTAGCAATTGTACATCGATACATAAACATGAGATATTACAAAAAATCATATGTATATATGTCATTATGTACAATCAATAAAAAATGAGCACAGCATGCACAATACAAATTCATAAAAAGTAATAATAATAATATAACAGTAATTAGTACATAAAAATCAGTTAGAGAAGTGCAAATTATCATAATCCATTAATATATAGGTAAATTCATGACATTTTTAGAACTTACAACTAGGAAAAAAATTAGTTGGTACATAATTAATTATACACTGACAACGTTGATCATATTCAGCGTCTTTTTAAATTTCCCGAATTTTTTCAATTGATCGATGAATCTTTAAAGCAAATCAAATCAAAACCTGTTTATTGTGCACAAAAGAAGGAATACATACAAGAAAAATATTACGTATATGAAGAGCACAGGCGGGTAATCGCTTAAGTAATGATAATTTCCAGACAACCTGGTTAAAAAGGAAAAGCAGTGTATATTAATAAATAAGTTTCCTTTTCATTATCATCATCATCATCATAATCATCATCATAATTATCATCATCATTTGTCAGCCATAATGAACGCCATATCCAAACATGTATGCATTCACACCTTCATAACATAAACTAAACCGTCTTCAAGCGCCATCAGAACTAGACCAAATTTCGAATGAAACCTCACCTCCTCGAATGAAAAAATAATTAATCATTAAAAAAAATTACACAATTAGAATTTTGAATTTAAAATCTCTGAAGTCGATTGAAAATATACCAATACCCAATACTTCATAACTTATAACAGATTATATATAGAAATATAATCTGTATTCCAATAAATTAAAAATAAACCGAAGATTAACGGAATAAAATGACAAAACGTAATTAAATTCTAAACGCTTGTTCATTGACCTGTGCTGGTGCAATATTCAAGCAGCGTCCGATAAATATTCGCGGGCGCACAGTACAATAGAAAAATTTAATACGATTCTCCCTATCAGAAATAAAAATACAACTCGACCAATTCGAATATTAATCGATTTTTAACCGACTGCCAAAGGTGTGGTAAGGTTCATCAGAAATAAAAATATAACTCGACCAACTCGAATATTAGTTTATTTTTAACCGACTTCCAAAGGTGGGGTAAGGATCATCAGAAATAAAAATAAAACTCCACCAATTCGAATATTAATCTATTTTTAGCCGACTACGAAAAACTTAGTTGAAAACGTAGTTTATATACCGATTAGTACGAGTGCTTTAAAATTCAGACATTTATCAGTGCCAATTAAAGATTTTTTTGACCGCTCGGAAATCACCAGCTTTCAAATACGAAATACCCATCAAAATAAGCTCATCCAATCGAGTTAACAAACCAACAAAAAATCTGTCGAATTGAAGACCTTATCCTTTTTTTTGAAGTCATTTGAAAATGAACAATGTATGAAATTAGTATATATCCTTATGCAATAATGCCTAAATTAAGTCTTATTATGTACAATCCATGTTCATGGGCAGTGGTAGCGCTTACCATCAGGCGACCCACCAGCTCCATTACCAACGATCACAAAAAACAAAAGCATTTAAATTTCTAAAGACCACGGGACTATCTTTTCCTAAAGCTACGAGCGAAGACACGAGCGTAAAACTAGTAAAATCAAATAAATTCATATGTACAGCCCAACAATAAATCCAGCTAGCTTCCACGCTCAAATAAATCATCATAATCTTCAAACAGTATCTGATACTTCAAATTCATATTAAATCCTCCAGTTGCCACATTCAATACCACTGGCAAATCAAAGTACACCAAATCTGGCTTATTCCAAGTCCGGTCCGAGGGACCACAGATTATATTCCACTGGATGCACTCGAATATTGGAGAATTCAATTTATTTAGATGTTTGCCTAAGTATAAATACACAACCTCTATGCAATAATATTTTGCACTATTAATTTTAGTGTAATAAAGATAAATAGCGCTGGGTCCCTGGTATACTTCCATCATTTTTTATGTCATCGTCGACAATGGAGCTGGTGGGTCGCCTTATGGTAAGCGCTACCACCGCTCATGGACATTTGGAGAGCGTAAGGTCATGGACAAATGGATTGCCGCGTTTGGAAAGGGATTAAGAAAGGATTGATGGGAGGAATAAAGGAAGGACTGGGAAGCATAAGGAAAACAATAAGGGCTTCCAGCATTGGCATTTATTAAGAACAAGCTGGTTTTTCAAGACGCTCAACTGTTTTCCTTAGTTTTCGTTGGTAAATCGTAGCTTAATAGTGCCCCTATTACAAGGGCAAAATAAGTTGAATCGAGGAACCTTAAAACTTATTACGAACCGACTTTTTCTTTGATTATTTAAAACATAATTATCCAAATAAATGAAGTGATATTATTTGTCCTACAAAATATTAGGATTTGTGTGTAATACAAGGTGTTGGGTTTAAATATTTAATTGAATGATAATAGTAAACGACTTTGCATGTAAGGATATATTTGTCCAATGTCCCATAAAATGTGACAACTTTATTTATGTTTCAAAAGAATTATTCGAAAATAAAATAAGCAATTTAAGACTCTACTTGAAAGAGATTTCTTATAGATATGGTACAAGACATTAAAAATTCGAAGCTCATTTACATCCTAGCTCCATCTAGCGAATATGAGATCTGTGTTAGACCGCTTAAAACTGGTATACAGAGTGCTCTGCGTTTTAGGGCGTGTGTTTTGAAATTATATACTTTGAAAACTTTAATAAACATCGTTAGCTTTGTGCCAGCGGCTTCGCTTACGAAAACACGTACGTTGCAGGTTATAGATACAGAGGAAAGTAGCTGTTATTGTAACCGACTTAAGCTTCAATTCTCATTCTATCATATCAGAACTGGTTCATCAAAATCGACAGGCAAAGTTGTATAATTTATACTTTGTATTGTAAACTCTCGATGAAACTGCAGCTGTCTTATATAAAATGGTAATCACAGGATCCACCTTAAATTACGTCATACACACTTTTTGAGTTTCACAGACCACCTGATGTGACGTAACACATTAAAAATTTTAAGAAATATCTACATACACCTTCCCCTCCCCCCTTTTAACATGTGACGTGTGTATGGATGACCCCATAGTTAAAATAGACCTACTAAGACTGGTTTTGGAACATCGTTGTCAGGTGAGCTGACTATGAGATGCTTTTTGATAATAATTTTTCATCTCTGCTTACATGAATTCTCTTCAATCAAACAGACAGATTTTGTCTAACTAATTCTCTATCAATTTTTTTCAATTTCCTCTAAATCGATGCTGTGGTTAGCGTTATCATGACAAACAGACAGTCTTTATCACAGGAGTGGTGTACGATTTATATGAATTATGTAAATGATACGTTAATTAAGTAAAAGGGGTACAGACTTCAAGCGTGGTGTGGTAGCAATAGAAACACCAGATAATACTACCTAAGTACACATTGCAGATTTTCCTTCTCCGGATAAAGAACATTAGGGAAAACATGCAATACCGGTGAAGTATATGGCATGGGTATAACGGAAATTGCAGCGCATCCCCTCCATTATTCAACGTAGTTCGTTCGTTTTCGGTAATTTAAAATTACGTCGAAATTTCGATAGTACACCTCGGTATGCATTTGTGGTGAACAGGCACGTTTTAGAGGTTATTTTGTGGAATTGTTATTCGTTTATTGTTGTACTAGATGTTGCCCGCAGCATTGCCCGTGGGGCCAAAATAAAGTTCTTTGTACAAACTTTCATGTGCTATTTTATACCGTTGGGAGTAGAAATTAATAACATTCATTTTATTATTATTATTATCATCTCAACTGGATATATGTAAATCAGTCAGTCAGTCACCTTTGTGTTTTATGTATATAGACTAGCTTTTAGCACCGTCTTCGTCCGCGTCAAATCCAATTCGGAAGAGAATGTGATATGAATATTTCACTATAAATGGAAATCAAATAAGCGTACTTACCATATTTAAAAGTTTATCGCCAACGTTATCTTATAATACGATATTTTAATAGCGTTTTGTGATTGTATCATGTGACTAGTGACATGTTGTAGATTCTCTTAAACCAGAGATAAATATATAAAATGTTAAATATTAGGACTTGGTGATTAAAAAACTAATCTCACCTGGGTTATACTCCAGTAGCGGTCGAGCGATATGAGACACAGATTCATTATCGATGCCGTACACAACAGCACATCCATCGCGGAATGTATCTCACACCACCAGAAACCGAAAATCCAGTAACCCATCAACTCATTCGCGAGGGAAAACGGCATTATCACCAGACCGAGAAAGAAGTCCGACACAGCCAACGACGCTATGAACCAATTCTGTATATTCTTCAAAGCCTTCTCCGTTACGATCGCAATTATAACCAGCATGTTTCCCACCACCACCATTATCATGAGCACCGTGACCACCACAGACGCAATTATTATGTGCGCAGGCGAGTACCCACTCGGATACCAACTCTTCAGCACGAACTGACTTATCGTGTCGTTTATCGTCGCATTTAAGTCGGATCCGTTCTGCAAAGCGAAAAATTCCTCTGAACTCAAATAACTCGGTATTAGATTGCTTGAATTTGTGGCATTCCAACTCATTGTCTTCAACGTGCTATTTCCAAGCATTTTGCTACCACAATATCTACCTAGACTCAATTGGCCCCCGATAAAGTATTGCCTATAGGAACGGATTTATTTAATCTACACATCGAAATATTGCGTCCACTTATATACACTTATTTACACTAAACTAATATTGCTTTTCGGTACTTAACTAGAGCGAGATCGCGTGAGCGTTCATTTGATTGAATCGAAAAACTGGTATCGCGGCATCATCGTGCATTCCGTTGCTTTCTACGATCCCAGAATCTGTCGGTTTTCGCAAACATTTTGCTGGTGGATGTCACATGATTACGTGAGAGTCATTGTTGAGTTATATCTGCAATGACCAGCTAATCTGAAGTCATGTGGTAGTGTTACGCTAGGTTGCACCCCACAGCTGGTGTTTTGTACCTGTAACGAGAAAATTATGGTCAATCAAAGGAAGTTGTGCTTGTTATTATCTTACAATGACTCTGTATCTTCAATTTAAATGCGAATATTTCAAACAGATATTAAACTTGGTGAAATAATAAAGACGAAAGTTGTGGAAATATGTTTGAAGATACATAAATATTAACTTGTGTGCTTCACTTAGTTTGAAGATCTACTGCATAAACACAAGTTTCGTTTATGGTTTGAGTCATACTTTACATTTTATTCAAATCGTTGAACTGCTTATTAACTTTTATTTTTAAATATCAATATAATTAAAATAAAACTGAATTCACAAGGTTTTTTATTAGGGTTAAATTAACAGTATTATTACACAACTTCAAAGTGTTTAAGAATTGCATTGAAATACAATTAAAATAAACTATAGTATTAACTGAAATCTTACTATTCACTGTTAAGCAGTGGGCTATCTCCTTATTAATATCTGTAATTCCTAAGGCATATTTATTTTTCCTTTGTCGCGATAGTAATCGTTACCTTGGGCCACAATTCGTACAAAGACATGCCGGATTCAAAATATTTCAGCACAGCACGGTTTAATCTCACCTCCATAGTAAAGTGAGAAAAAAATTCTCTTTACAAAGCAAATATTTAAAGATTTTAATCAACGATCTCCGTAATTTTCTTGATAAGGTGACGCGAATACTCCTAAATTCATACTCCACTGAATTGAAGTCGTAGGATGGATTAAAAGCGAAAATACGAGATTTTACTTCTATATTGTAAGAGATACAAGCATCGAGTTTGTTTGTCTTGAATTGAATGCTGGGAGGTTTTAGTTTTAATGTAATAGCAACTGAGCTGGTGGTTCGTCTGATGGTGAGGGATCACCAATGCCCGTGAACATTTGCAGGAATAGGGCTACTGCAATTGTGATGCCTAACCCCGGCAAATGCCGATTGATTATAATATAGACTGTTAGTTCCAAAACTCTTAAAGTCAGATTAATTAGGTAAAAAAAAACTTCAATTTAATATGTTGAGTATATTGAAGTTATTGAATAGGTAAATAAAATTATAAAACATTGTTTTTCGCATGCTTAACTGCTTTGCCTAAATTACATGTATATCGCATATTTTGTAAAATAAAATATTTAAGTCTGCATCAATTAAATAGCTTAACAAAAATACTAGTCAATAAGAAATCGGGCCAGTGCGAGTCGGACTAGCGACATAAAGGGTTCTGTATAAATAAGTTCCACAGGGTTTTGTATACATAGAGCCACTGCAAAATAAATTGGTCCCCAATCCATTTCATGACCGTGGCAAACGTTCCTTACCCTCGATTTCTTATTATTTTTCAGAAACACATTCTCTGTATATATCACCTGTCAACTATCACGGTTCATAATACAGCCTGGTGACAGACGGACAATCAAACAGACAGACGGACAGCGAAGTCTTAGTAACAGGGTTACGTATTACCCTTGGCATACGGAACCCAAAAAATAAAGCTAAATATAGCAGCTATCAGCGAAAATGTTTAGAAAAACTGCAATTTGAAAATTGCTTGGCTTCGAAGTGAACAGTATTGAGAAGGTATGTTGGAATTCGACGTAATTTCTCAGTAAAAATATATTCGAAAAGGCTCGTTTTTTTATTTATATGTGATATTTTATAGACCATTCGTGGCTTCACCCGGTAAGGTTTGGTGAAAATTCATGTTTTGCTTAAATCTATACACTATAATTTAATATGAAGTACCTTTAGAATGTGATGTGTTTTGAATATTCTTTCATAAATCGTTCAACCAGTGTCTTTAAAATAACAACAGATAATAACATAATTCTGCGAAAAACGTCAGACAAAAAAAAAATAAAGATATTTGTTTACAATTTATCATCTGTTAATTTTAAAAATAAACAACACCAGGAGTGAAATAAAATGATGAAAAAAAAAACAGAAATAGGATAACTATAAGGTCAATGACCAGTCATCAGGTTAGCCTATAAAATAGGCCTAGATAGAGTCAGGTGCAGGAAAAACTAGAACTACACGAACCGATGGGTAAATCTGAAAAAGGGCACTCGGTGGCCTGTTGACTAATTAATTGCTTGAGTGACAGCCCTCGCTCGGTTGATAGTGCTGGGCGTTTGTCGATAAATTTATGTATGGTATTATTGTCTGGGCTAGTTTTTTTTAGAAAGAAAGAAACATTGAAAAATAGGGCTGCGCTTGTAGTTAAAATTATAAATTATGTATTTCTTGTAGGATATTGTTGCTAACATTATTGTATTATTATTAGAACATTATAAATCATGTATTTTTGCGTAGATAAAAATTTCAAATATTGAAAAACTGTTGGTTTATGGGTTACGAGATGTAAGCAGTGCTGTGCTCTTATCGATAACATTTTGTCTATGTATTTTAGTACAGAAGAATTTGCTCTAGCTGTAGGAATGTACGTAAATAGTAATGCATAGCATTGAGCTGGATTGTCGATACAATTATGAATTTGTATTTGCAACTTATGTTATATGCCAACGTAAAATTAAGAATACATTATTAATTGAATAGTGCTTGGCTAGGTTATCGATAAAATTATAAATTCTATTTTTCTCTATACGCAACTTGAAAATGAATGCTTTATTTTTAATTATTATACTACAGTGTTGTAGTTTAACATGGTCATTTTACTTAATTTATTCAGAAGGTAGAAAGAAAGAAAGAAAAAACATTTATTTCGACGTACATACACACAACAGATCAACAGAAAACAGAAGCATACAATAAATCAAATAAGAGAAAAAAAAAACTAATTTTAACAGCTAGACAATTAACAATTGTGTGGCTGCATGTGCCAAGAAGGGATGCCACTCAGGAAACCTATATATTTAAACATATATATTTTCTCTCTCAAATCTCATAAGGGACTCAAAAAATATAGAAAATAATACAGATTACAGTCCTCTTTTAATAATCAAGTAATTCGTAATTCTTATTGGAATCCAGTGGCGGAGCAATGCCAGACAGCTAATAAATTTAAATTTTGTTAAATTGCACGAGCTAAAATTGCTTTTAACAGACCTCACAGTTTCTTACAATAGGTTTACAAACAGGACTCTCGGTAGAAAAGGTTTAAAAAAATGGTACATTCATAAATACTATATACACAGACATAATTATACTAACTGTGCTCCGTGGTGCGCTTAAGTACCTTATCTTATGTAGCATGAAACCTTCCTCAATTGATATGCTATCTAACGCTATAATAAATATAAACTAATGTGCTATCTAACGCTATAATAAACAAACAAACTTTTCAGATTCATAAACGTGGAAACAAACGTTTGCATGAATAAAAGAATATTGAGTTAAAGTGTGAGTGGGGATAGCAGTTTGAGCGAGTTTAATTTTGAGTTTAACATTCAGTTTGAGTTGGAGTTGCAATCCGAAGACAATATAACATCGAATCTAACAATGTCCCACCACAGAACAGGCCAGAGCGAGAAAGTGCCGAAACCAGCAGGTTTTCAACGGCACCTGATATTTGGCAGTTAACTTGCGGCGAGTTAAAATAGTTTTGTTTTGCCTCCGTTCGCCTGTGACTCGCTAATTGCTCGCTAATTTTCAATGCGGTAACTTTTAATGATTGTGATAAATATAGGGTAACTGGGTGTGGCGGGAGGGTTGTTTTAGTGTGTGTTTATCACTTCGCTAGGCATAAACAGATGAAGGGTTTGAATAGATGTCACTAGATGATGTCGCTAGATATGTCTTTTCAAATATATTAATTAAATTTTTATGAAACATTCTTTTTTGACGAACTAAAAATTTCGAGGCTGCATGACATATATTTTAAAGTATTTTATTATGATAATAATCTAAATTCCATTCCGGCGGAGCCGGAACGTCTAGTCCTACTATATCCTACTAATATTATAAATGCGGAAGGATGTGTGTGTGTTTGTTACTCTTTCACGTAAAAACTACTGAACCGATTGCAATGAAATTTGGTACGTAGACAGCTGGACAACTGGAACAACATATATGCAACTTTTTATCCCTATATTCCTACAGGATACGGACTTACGCGGGTGAAACCGCGGGGCGCAGCTAGTATGACACATTTTTGTTAAGCAGTGTGTTTGATAAGCTTATTGTTATCGTATGCAATGGTTCAGCAATTATTGGGAATACGGGTTTTATCTCTCATCTTCTCGCATTATAAGTAACGATATAGCATCAACCCGGATGGAGTTATAATAACATATGTTACTTTGGACTTGGCTTCGGAAATTAAAGAAAAAAGTTAATAATAATGATAATTTATTTCAGGCTACAGATATAATCTTAGCAAAATCTTATTCTAGTGTTAGTATCTATGCTAAAGATATGCCATCGTCGGGAAAGGAGCTGGTGGGTACGGGAAGCGTTACCACCGCCCATAAACTTTCGCATAAGTATTAGGTTTGCAGGCCTTCAACCTCCACAATTGGATTGCCCATTATAAATGGTATATGGAAAAAGAATTTACATGTGTAATAAAGAAGAAACTGGGAAGGGTAAGCGGATACAGGTCTCCGGGTCCCCCACTCACCGAACGAAAAACAGTAGCATCATACTATTTCACGACGATCTTCTATGGGTACCTTCCCAGATGCGAACAGACCCAATTCGTGCCGAAACTTATTTATAATATTGGTGAACACCCAGAAAGTATTATATATCTAGAATTTGCCCCTAAAGGCTTATAAATAGGCAAATATTCAATCTCATAACACTTCAATATACCGAAAACTGCACAACCGATAAAGATTAAATTTTAAACAAAATGTGGCCCGCATTTGGGTAACAAGTTGTGAATTCCATACGATTCTTTTAATATTTACCAACTCAATTTCCTCACGTCACACGGCTGGGTTTATTGAAAGTTCCAAACCTTCTTGGCAAGCGATGACGTCACAAAATGGAACAGATTTTGCGCTATGTCGGTTAAGATTGAAGGGAAGTTTGGAATTTATGAATTCAATAATAGGGCTATGTTTCTATGTGT
Source organism: Zerene cesonia (assembly GCF_012273895.1). Lineage (NCBI taxonomy): Eukaryota > Metazoa > Arthropoda > Insecta > Lepidoptera > Pieridae > Zerene > Zerene cesonia. The sequence goes on along the minus strand of NC_052130.1, from coordinate 703,689 downwards.
GTTTATGGATCGCGTACCACAGATTAATTATGGTATGAGGCAACAATGTTTCTCGGTTAGCCTGATATGGGATATGAAATCATGAAATACAGATTATATCTAAATTTTCGCTCAGCTCGATGCATATTTCTAGACAGGATAATTAATATATAAATCATTTCAATGTTAAGATTATTAGGATACATGGAAATTTCGTTGATTACTCTTCAATGTTTAAGTAAAACTTATTAGCCTTACTAACTGCTAAAAATGTTTAAAAATTATTTTCTCATAGATATATAGTATGGCCACAGATAATATAATACTATACTAGATATGGCGAAAGACTCAGGTTGGAATGATTAAATTTTTAATATTCTTTATATTATACAAATATTAAAAAAAAAACAATTAACACTATTAAAAACTAAAAGTTTATCTCAGAAGTACTTATAAAAGTTGACACGAACAAAAAAGTTTTCAGTTTACAGTTAAAATTTGTTATTAAAAAATGATGCCAACAGTTACGAAACTGATAATCTCTCCGTTTGTTTAGTTTCAAGTTAAATATGACGCTAGTTCAAAACAAAGTTGTCACACACACAAGCGTGTAAAAGCTGTTGTATTTAGTACATGACTAGCTGCACCCCGCGGTTTCACCCGCGTAAGTCCGTAACCCGTAGGAATGTCGGGATAAAAAGTTGCCTATATGTTATTCCAGCTGTCCAGCTGTCTACGTACAAAATTTCATTGCAATCGGTTTAGTAGTTTCTGCGTGAAAGAGCAACAAACACACACACATCCTTACAAACTTTCGCATTTATAATATTAGTAGGATTACACAGAGACATTATGAAAATGACTGGATATTGGTCTAACGCTTTAAATGCTCGACTACAGATCGAGAAATTGTAAGAAAATGATTATTTGAAAAATAAACTACACCATCAGATGTAGCGTCTGATGATTCTTCTTTTTATTTGAAAGCTGGTGCCTCATGTGGTCCTCAATTTAAAAAAAAATATGAGAAGTTCTCATCTTCCAAGTCAGGAAGATCATGATGTTAGAACACTACCCAAGTAAGCACGTATCACTGTTTTTAATATAAACCAGAACTACAATTAAAAATATGAGAATTTCTCATCTTCCAAGTCAGGAAGATCATGATGTTAGAACGCTACCCAAGTAAGCGCGTATCACTGTTTTTAATATAAACCAGAACTACAATTACGTATAAAAATTTACTTCAATCTCAATCTTTTACACGTAACCTTTTGGTTTATATCTTTCAAACTGCAGAACCAATTCTGCTGAAAGCATTCTCTTTCCTTGGGTTAAAGTAAATCTGTTAATGGAAGTAATCCGATTAACACTTTCGCAGATGTTTCGTATATGTTTTTATTTCGATTATATGAGATAAATCTGTCACGTGGACCTTCTTTGAAGATGATTATTATTATTTATTTTTTTTATCTTTAATAGGGCAGCGCTTGACCACGATCTCGCCTGACGGTATGCTGAGATGTGGTCTAGGCTGTAACGCGCTTTCCTAGAAGGTACCTGTTCTCTCTACTCTTGAAGACCTCCAGATTGTACTCGTCGGGGAACATTTTTATTGGTTAGTATATATAAAATGGTTTTTAATACAAAACCTTCACCTAACGCCTTCAAATTATCAGAACTAGATCGAATTTAAATAAGACCTGGACATAGGAGGCACCAGCTTTCGCTAGGCTCACCAGCAAATAGTTGTGAGGTGACGAAAAAAAAGAAAGTGAAAAAAGAAAAGTTTGAAGTCAGTCGAATACATACGTTTACTCTGTATCCCTTCTTATATTCCTTTTGATGTTAATGCATTTTAGAATGTTAAATTTCATTGCATTTTTTAACATGGTGGTTCGCTTAAAAAAAGGGAAGGGTGAGGAAAAGGATACATGCTCCCAGATTCTCCACTCACTGAACGAAACACATAAGCATTCGAATACTACTATTCCACTCCGGTCTTCTCTGGGGATGTGGTACCATCCCTGGTCTTAGCTAACCCAATTCACGCCAAAGCAACATTAAAATTTTAAGACAAATGCAGGCACATAATCTGAAGTCTATCGACTCAGTCAAGTACAGCACTATAGTGAACAGGTGGCGTTCATTTTAATTGGACTAGCATACCGCGTCGCAAAAGAGCTTGCTTTTTAAGTCTGACAGCTCGACTGTGACTTAAAATGGATAGCTTGAGAAAATAGTCCTGTCGCCTTTCAGCAGGAAATTGATGAAGCGAACGTTTTAATTGCTTCGAGGAGGTTTTTATTTCGCGTGTTTAGTTATAAGTAAAGATGTATTAAAGAAACATATATTTTTATTATTCGGTACATACGTTGCTTCAACTTAAAACAAACAAAAACAATAGATAATACTATAAAGCATACAGTATTCATTTTTCGCTAATTTAATTTTTCAATTATAATAAATTTTTTGTAATAATAAATTAATCCTGGTGGAAACTCGTCGTCGGAAAGTCTGACAGGCCACTTGTCCATAAAAAAGCGATCAGAAAAACAGGTGTATCATCAGCCTCATATCTCACTACGGGTATTCACTTTCCTTATGGAGATACTTGGTCAATAATGGAAAATAGTTTAGTAAATATAATATCTCTCTCTCTCTCTCTTCAGTCTTTCTCCGTCCACTGTTGAACAGTCCTATGAAATAACCCGCCTTTAATGAAATTGAATGAATAATAATTATTAAAGCTCTCACGGAGACTTCCCAAATAAATAAAATCTCACTGAAACCATCTGCTATTGCTTATTTTTCTATATAGTCGGAGAAATAGAAAAATAATAATTTTACAATGATAATTATTATTTATTAACCATTTGAAACATTGCAAATGTCTCTTTGCAAGTAATTTTTCCCAAAAGCTCCTTTCAATGAAATTTATTTTGAATACCCCTTTAATTTACAATAAAAAGTGATGATTTAATATTTTTAAGCATTATGCAAAATATTAAAATGTTTGTCAATATTTGCATATTTCATTAATTCGAAAGAAATTAATGCCGGAAATTGTTTTCTATAGATGCTACGAACGAATTTATCATTGAATCTTCAAATTGAATTTTGAGCCAATTTTAATCCAAAAGAAATACTTAATCGCATTATGCCTTATTTTTGAATATCAATAATAAAAAAATAAGGTAACAATCTTCTATCTATTTTGTTCCAAGTAAATACCGAAACGGCTGAACCAATTCTGACGGATCTTTTGCTTTCACACAAGGATTTAAATATATCGAATACCTAGTTTTGGCTTCCCCCATTCACAGCACGCAGTAGGCCCAATTCACGCCGAAGCGTACTCGACTCCCGCGTTGAAAATGATACCAAAAGATTTGTATTCTTTCGCTTCTATATTGTCAATTTAGATATCCTATACACAGAGGAATCTCTGGATAATAATACGAAAAATAGTAGAAATGTTCAAATGTATTCACAATAAATTATTCATATTCTTTGCTGGAATTTAAATGCCGCAAAAGGGCATTTAATTATTTAATTTAAAACAGCTTTCTCATGCTTGGGAAATTTTTATCTTGTTATAAATCCGACTTTTATAAATGTGAACTTTAAATATGTTTATTCTGTTTTACACAAAAACGCTTGTGAGCGTTGTCGTGTAGTTCAATTAAAAGATTCTGTTCATAATAACGTTTGTCATATTTTCAGTTTCAATTTATATGCCTATAATTATACAATTCTCGAATTTACTTATTATAACCTAACTTACAAAATGGCTCAACGGATCAGCTTTTGGTTTGTACGAATTTAATTAATGAATAGTAGTACATGTTTGAGTTTGAGTTTGAGTACCATGTTGAGTTTGACTTTAAGATTGAGTTTGATTTAGAGTTTGAGTTTGTTACGTTCGTACCTGTCAAACTGAAACTTACACACATATTCACACATTACACATACCTACTACAGTTAAGAAAAAACAGCCTAGTTTCGAATGCAGAAAACAACGCATCGAAAACAAACATACTATCATAACATGTCTAGTTTTAAAATCATAAATAAAATATAGTAAGAAACAAAATAATACTCTTTAATAATACAATCAACTAAATTGTCTCACTTGCAACATATATTCTTAAGGAAAGAGTCTAGAGGTGGTTACATACAAACATACAGAGCTAATAAAAGCGTGTTAAAACTGACATAATATTCTCATAACTCGTTACATGTTTTAGTTAGTATATTTAATTAGATTCAAACATTATTTAATAGGACTTTAAAAGTATTTTAAACAATTTTATATAACAACTAGTCCTTGTGCTGTCAGAGAAGTTGAAATCCCAATGTTCCCGTAGGAATATTGGGATTTATTTATTGGGATAGTATTAATAAAAAGTAGCCAAACTTATTCCTCATTACTTGAGCTAACGCTCAGTGAAAATCTCGTCAGTATAAGTCCAGACATCCCAGAGATTAGACAGACCAAATACATGGATGACAAAAGATTTCTTTTTTACATGTGCCTTTTAATTAAAAGCAATTATTTTGATGTAACAAACAGATATTCCAATTTCATTTATACATATATAGCTTAGACAGCATCGTTTCTGAAGGTTCTAGAGAAAAATAAACAACTATTATAGTAATTTCTTTCAAAACCGTAATAATTCTAAAAAGGTAGGAGTGTACTGTAGGAGAGGAAAGCATTTTAAAAGATGTCACATTTTTTTCAATAGACATGCATACGAATAAATGTGTATTTCTTTTAATCTTGGTTGAGTTCGCAAGTAATTGGGTTATAAACTTCCGTAAAGCTGCTTGTGCACTTGGGGTCAATCTCGTAATTTTTTTACTGCATATGTTAAATTTAATTCCGTAATTATATCACTACTAGCTGCGCCCCGTGGTTTCACCCGCGTAAGTCCGTATCCCGTAGGAATTATGGGGATAAAAAGTTGCCTTTATGTTATTCCAGTTGTCCAGCAGTCTACGTACCAAAGTTCATTGCAATCGGTTCAGTAGTTTTTGCGTGAAAGAGCAACAAACACACACACATCCTTACCAACTTTCGCATTTATAATATTAGTAGGACTAGTAGGATAGTAAGATTTCACAGTAGGATTTGAATAAGTGTTTGATATTTTATAAATAAACTATATCATTTCTCAGATCATAAGGGATTTTGATGCCTTACCTTTGCCGGAGTTATCGTAATAATGTACATAGACATTGTGATATTTTTAATTTATTTTATTTAATGGAACTTATACTTTTGCATTCACTGATAGCATAAAATACTCATGAAATCCCCCAGGCATTTTTTTATTGGAAAAATATTTAAAAACCTATGTACACCCCTAACTGACAACCCGCCGACCTTTACCACCAACATTTACTATTTCACATCACACAATATCCGCATTAGTAGCGCGATACATGTTGTCTACGCAAAGCTAGGGATGTCAACATATCATTTTAGGCTTATTATTAATAATAAACACTTCATTTTTCTCCACGTTTAGTTGTTTAAGTATATTTTCCTTATCAGCATATGTAATACTATCAATTTCATTGACCATTGTCCACATGATGGATATCCTGTTTATATAAAACAAAGTAAATATAACAAAGTACACAGGATTGTTTTGATTAACCTAGATTCAAAGAATGTTCTAGATTGAAATAAAATACAACATTTTTATTAATAGCAAGACACATTCATATAAATAATCCTTCCCTCTGGGATTACTTCAGTTGTGCCAATTCGAATTTTCTCATATAAAAGGCCTAATATTTAGGCTAAACATATGCGCCCCGATGATTTATGATCATGTTAATATATATGTATTTGCTTCATACTTAAACCACTGACCCGGTTTAAGTGAAATTTGATACAGAGTTTGAGACCCCGAAAAGGACATTGGATACTTTTTATCCTGGAAATCCACGGACATGAGAAATATAGGTTGAAATCCTGGGACTGTCTATATTTTGGAACGAAGCGGGTTGAGTGCTATAATGTATGTGTTTAATTCTTGATATATTTTCCATCTGTTCAGAATGAAAGTGTTAATTACAATTGATATAATTTATTGATACTTTATAGACACAATACGTGTACATAAAAACATTTCAACGCTTGACAGATCTGCCAGGCACCAATAACTCTCTCTCACGCACTCACAAAAGTATTCAAGGTTGGTATGCATTACAATAATTTTAACAACTTTGTATATTAATACTTGGATGGTGTTAATTGCTTTATAAATGAAAATATTTAATGAATCGATGAATCTAGAATGGCTGATAAGGCGTCGCCACAGTCCGGTTAAAGTCACATGCCAAATCGCATATAAACGCTTATGATATGAGCGTTGAGAAATATGAACGACATACATGGAAATTTGAACCTCTTCAATCTGCTCTGTGGTTTTTGCCAATCTATACTAATATTATAAAGCTGAAGAGTTTATTTGTTTGTGTGAACGCGCTAATCTCAGGAACTATTGGTCCGTTTTGAAAAATTCTTTCAGATTTAGACAGCCCATTTATTGAGGAAGACTTCAGTTTATATATGTACCACGGGCGTAGCCGGGGCGGACCGCTAGTTAACAAATGTAATATGAATGTATTACTTTGGGTTTGTCACCTGAAAACTCACCGGTTAACCGATGTTAATCATTTTATTTTTATTTGAACTCTAGTGCTTTCCGTGTGGCCCCATTTCTAGTCTAGTTATAACAATTTGGTGGCATGGCATATATTAAAAATGATAACCGCATGGCAAGCATTTAAATAAAGGAAAGACAGAAAAAAAACATGTGCTCATTTAACACATCGTAATCGTATATCGCTCGAGTGTGACCCAATGAATTCGCAGCATTATTTAATTAGAAGTTTTTCAAGCGTCAGAGACTTATCCTTTTATTTCACTCTAAGTTTTATGTCAAGGTGATCCCAGCGCAGTGCCATTGAAGCGAATGAATTAGGCGCCATAATAAGTTTCACACAAAACACACTTTCTCATTCACTAGCTTTTTAATGTGACGTCATTTGTATTCTGTTTTATGTACACACAATGAAAGAATCTGAATATATTAACTATTCATAATTCGCTTGAACTAATTTCATATACTTATTTAATCTCCTGTTTATATACTTTATGAGGTTTCTTAAAGAATTCAAATGAAAGCCCGAAGGATCAATGCTTTTAATAAAACAATACTTATTGTAATGTTGTTTAGCATGTTATTTTAACTTTTTAATGCATTATAATATCCTAGAGATGATAAGAACTATGAAAAAGATACCAAAAAAGCTTACAAATTATCTCAAATAAATTAATAAAGTAATTAACTCCACAACAACAAACTTTTCCTATAACTAAAACCGAAATAATTAACATCCTACCACCCACTCTATCTCTAACAACGCATACGAAAATTTCACCCAACATTACCGCCATACCTAGGTAATTCGTCTCGACCCAAGTCCTACAAGATATCTAGAATCATCCTTTCGTCTAAATATTTCCCTTTGATCCATGTAGAGCCTTTGACGGCACGGCGCTGAATTTTTTATTTAAACATCAGGGAATGAAAAATATACGTAACTGAGAATCATTTATAACTACAAAAGCTCAGCTTTTGTATTAATATTAATTATGTAACAAGCCGCTTATCCTGGCTTCATCTGATGTAAATTTAATACAAATAAAAAGCCTATTTAAATAGGAATATTTAGGTTTCTGAATTATTTTACTACTAAAAAACTTTACGTCTATATAATTAGTAGGTACTAATTGTTCGTCCTGACTTCTCTCGGACTGACACAGGGTAGAAACAAATATAGCATAAAACACTCACAGATTACCCGGTTTTGTTATGAGTACAATAATTTTTCAAATCGTTTATTTAGATCCAGATATTATTATCTAATAAGTCACATACAAATTCACAAACTGAACCTCTTTTTAATATTAGTTTCAATAAATTTCCGTATGTCTGATCCGACTGTTTCCTGTGACAATGTCCTATTGAACACCTTAATTCAAATCTTATCAAAAATCATCATCATTGTCTTCATATAATCATCACCGTCATCATCATTGGCCTATATTTATTCCCGTTGATCACACTATCACACTAATATTATAAATGTGAAAGTTTGTTTGTTTGGATATTTATCCGTCAATTAAGTTGAAGCTACTGACGAATTTTGATGAAATGTAGTATATAGACAGGGTATGGGCTGACTTTTGGGTGATAGGATACTTTTTATCCTGATTAAATGCTCTCGTGGAATAAAACAAGTACCTTCATATCCGGGCGGAGCCGGGACGAGTGTCTAGTTAGAGCATAACAGTACGCACACGAACTATAATAACATAAAAAATTCATACCAATTTTTTTAAAGGGTCTCCTTCTTTATAACCCTGAAGCTTTAATTAAAAACTTATCAGGCACCTTTTAGAGAGATGAATTCACTAAATCAAAAAATTTACTACTCTAATAATTCGTTTTTACGATTCAGATGTTAAAAGATAACGTTTAATACGACTTTCTTTATAGAACCTAGTATTTATTTCGCCAGTTTGACTAGTAAAATAAAAGATTTCATCTTCTGGAAACGTAAAGTTTTATGGAATAAGATAGTTTCAATCAAAAGTTAACCTATATTTTGAAGTAGTACCATCGCTTCGCTTTGCTTTTACTACAAGCATTGTAAAACAAAAACTATTTGGACTCGCAATAGCTTTGTAATAAAATAAATGCCAGCTCGTCCGAATATCCCTTCCTTTCCTTCGGGTTTGACTTACAACTGTTTTCAGATGTTTCGATTGAGTTATACGACTTCATTTTTAAAAGGCTAATTTTGCAAGATATGGGTTGGTTTTACTCCTATGATTTGGTAATCATAATATCATCTTAAAATTAGATATTATGTAGTGTTTATGTATGATGTCCAGTGCTATGTTTAACCAGAGAACAAAATTTCATTTACATAAATGCAGTAGCGAAACAAACCTTGCGAGTTATCAAGCTTTTTTAACCAGATAAAATCCAGTCGAAATCGGTACACAGTTAATTCAGTTCATTGGAGCGTGTTAAATCTTGATTTAAAGCGGTTATAAATAATTTATCGGATCTCCCATAAAGCAGGGTTCAATACAGACGGCATCTTGGTCAAATAAACGACTCTCTCGTTATTAACCCACGAAAAGATGGCGCCGGTGAGACATCGCTTATCCTATAATAGTGGATGTGACGTTAGAAATGGATGTGCGTATAATCGTATACTTTATACATGTGGGGAAAAGATTAAAAGTGTGTGTCTCAGTCATAGATAAGAAAAAAGATAACATAATATAATATCATAATAAAGAATTAAAAAAAAATACTAGACGCTCGTCCCTGCTCCACCTGGATTTCAAGATTCCTGTTATATTCCAAGGGAGCATTTAATCGGGATAAAAAGTAACCTATTACCCAAGGCAGCTCATACCCTGTCTGTATACCAAAATTCAAAATCCATCCAGTGACTCACAATAGTCCAAACTAACAAATTTTCACATTTGTAATATTAGTGTAATTAGCTTTCCACCCTCGAGTTTGACCATGTAGTTCAAGGAATATATAGACATTCGACTTTCCGAATTTTCCGATTCCATTAGACATTCCCGCATAGGTCCCGTTTTTTTGAGATATCCTAGTTAAAAACTCTCCTAGGTCCTTATTCGGGTCGCAAAATATCTGTGCACTAAATTTTATCCATGTTGAGTTAGGTGATATCCTTTTCCTCACCCTTCCCAGTACATTGCTTCCTTTCTGTTGTCAATCCTTTCCTTATCTCTTACCCCAAAAAGCGTACAGCGCATTCACAAAGTCACTACCTCTGCGAATATTCATGGGCAGTGGTGATTGTTTACCATTAGGCGAACCACCAGCTCAGTTGACCGTTATGACATAAAAAAATACTTAAGCTCTTGTAACAGTTTACTCAGAGGCGGTCAGTTTGAGTTTAACTCAAACTGACCGCCTCTTTGGTACAGCGGTTAACGCGTGAGCGTAGAACCGAGGGGTCCTGGGTTCAATTCCCGGTGGGGACGCACAAAAAAGAAATGTCTCGATCTGGCAGGACACAGAAGGCTGATCACCTACTTGTCCCTAAAGAAAATCGATCAGTGAAACGGATGTACATCATCTGCCCCATGCCCCACTAGGGGACACGGGACTTCACTTTTTAACTCAAACTGAATGAAGACAGAGTATTCACAGTGCCACATCCAAACAGAACGCAGCAATGCTCCTAAATCTCATCATGTTGAAGCGCCAGCTACACATCATCCGCTCGCACTAAAATTATTCTCAACCTATCAACTCCATTAACGCTGACACTACCATATCGATTATTCGATATTAGTTTACTTCTAAGATTCATGGCCAGTTTTACCACTTGTAGGTAATATCTGATCATCCTACTAATATTATAAATGCGAAAGTTTGTAAGCATGTGTGTGCGTTTGTTGCTCTTTCACGCAAAAACTACTGAACCTGGTGCAATGAAATTTGGTACGTAGACAGCTGAACAACTAGTATATTATAATACTTGCTGCGCCCCACGGTTTCACCCGCGTAAGTCCATATCCCGTAAGAATATCGGGATAAAAAGTTGCCTATATGTTTTTCCAGTTGTCCAGCTGTCTACGTACCAAATTTTATCCAATCGGTTCAGTAGTTTTTGCGTGAAAGAGCAACAAACATACACACATTCTTACAAACTTTCCCATTTATAGTATTAGTAGGAAGGGTTATTTAACGTTATTTTTCATACATTTAAGGTAAATGAGCTGGAAAAAGTTGGTTATAAATGACGTTCAAAATCGTAGAAAAATATTCAAAATTGGACCAATTTTGAATATTTTTCTATATAATAATTACTTCCGGAGCTTTTTTAGTATCAACTTTCCACCAGCGGCTCTATCTATGCCTCGTTTCCAGGGGTCAAATTATCTTTTTAACAGAATAGTTCATGCGTAAAGATGAAACGTAAATAGACAAACAGGGGTACTTTCGCATTTGTAATATTAGTAGGGATTATCAAATACAGAAATAAAAAATATCTCTTTGAATTAGTAGCATAGACTACTTGTATCCTACGCTCTCATATAACAAAAGACCAGCATACACATAAAATTTCCTTAACAACACAATAAACGCTTGAATTTCATATATTTCACATATAAACTGAAGTGAGCAACCACATAACGACAATGCATCTCATTTAAACACCGCAGACATTAAAACTACCCGCAATTCTGTAAAATTTACACACATTTTAACTGTGTTAGGGGTGCCACGCTGAGGTTTTAGTTAAGTTATATAATTTTTAAATGTTGTTAGAACGCGAGACACTTTAGTTAATTAAACATTTGCATAAATGTAAGCGCTTTATTAATTATATTACCCTAATTTAAATTTACAATGTTCTCATGAAACCCAGACACTGCAGGCACTCTTTTAATCCTGCAATCCAAACTGTAGTTTAACACAGAAACACAGGAACCACTGAATAGATCTCGATGTAGTTTTGAGATACAGGTAGAGAATACTCTGATAGCACGCACGTGGTCTATGAAATAAAACTGGAAGTAAATACTGCATCTGAACATTAGCTTTTAAACTCGCAAGAACACCGAAATAGATTAATTAATTTACTCCAAGATAGATCAAATCAATCTCCCCCAATTAACTACTTCCATAAAATTTCATAATTTCGCTCGAGGGTTCAATCTCCGCCGATTGCTCTATATTGAGTTTCTACAGAATACTAATCATTTTTAATAATGCTCTTTGAAAGGGGCCATTGGGTAGGGCTGCCACTAGGATATTTTTCGATATGATGTACCTTGTTTAATTAAATTTCCTTCTTTATTCGCGTACGCTTTGTAATTTTTATCTTATACTACTATTAGAAATTAATAATGCATATTGAGCAACTAACAAGAATAAACATATTTGATTATATAACTGAATCTAGTGGTTTTCCTCACGAAGTATTAAAAACTACACAAAATATTAAAACCTTAAAAACTACTACGCTGCCATTCATTCTATTTTCACCAATGGACCGTCGTTCCTCAGCAAGGTTTACTAATCATTTGTTAAGCGTTAAGGCGGACATAGCCGGGGTTGAGTTTATTCTCTCAAAACTTACATTTACAGATAAAAACGATTACATTTTAATTCGACGGTAAATTAAGTATTGGCCTGCTGCCTAAGGTATCCGAATAACCTGTCTTTTGGTCAGAAAATTAACACAGATTTTCTTCTTACTCCATTGGATTACATTATGGTAGTAATCTATACTAATATTTTAAAAAGGAAACTTTTGTTTGCTGCATATTTGTGACGTTTTTCAAAAATTGTTTTGCCATTAGAAAGCTGCAACTTCACTGAGTGACATCCTACTAGTCCTATCCTACTAATGTTATAAATGCGGAAATTTGTAAGGATGTGTGTGTGTTTGTTGCTCTTTCACGCAAAAAACTACATAACCGATTGCAATAAAATTTGGTACGTAGGCAGCTGGAAAACTGGAGTAACATATAGGCAACTTTTTATTCCGATATTACTACGGGATAAAGACTTACGCGGGTGAAACCGTGGGGCGCAGCTAGTAAATTATACATATACCACGGGCGAAGCCGGGGCGAACGGCTAGTATTTAGTAATAGTACCTGACTTTCTAGATAAAAATCTAATCATTACATTTTTGCACAGCGTCCATACACAATTTCGATTACAGCTAGAAATAAATGATAAAAACCGTTTTTTACACTCCAAGAATTAATAAAACTCAACTACAAATAACATTCACATAAGAAAGTAAAAAGCGTTGTTTATCGTAAACAAGCTAATCTTGACTTACAGATGCGAAAGTTTGTTGCAACATGGTAACCCAGTAAGCATTCTTAAAACACAAGTTATTTCACTAGCTTCCGCCTGCAACTTTGTTCACTTCTACATTACCAAGACGAAATATTTGGCTATAAAAAGAAACGGAATCTTCTGCCACGTATAGAGCTAAAAAAGGATAAGAAAACTTTTATATTTCTTACAAAAGTGTTGACGAAGTTTTCTACGCTATTTTGATTTATATAAATGAAGTTGTCAGTGCTTTAAAGATTTTATAAATGAATTTACACGTTTCGGTGCTTTTTGTAGATGCTCTTTAGATTATTTGAACGTAACTCTTATATCCCCTTACGGACCTCTATCGAGAGTCTCGCACTTATATGTTTAAAATGGTTAAAACTACATAGTAGATTTGGATAATTCGTCTGACATTGTATAGCATTATATAGCTCATGTATTATTCAGAGGGATTTATTTATTTCTCTATAACAATTCACAAAACATAATTAAACATGGTTATAAATTATATAATATTTCTATAAAAAAAATGTGATGACTATCCGTTTCGATCCGGTGAAAGCTGGGCCGAATTAAACTTATTAAATTTAATGTTTTACCAGATACTCAATTAATTAATTTATTAGCCTCAATCAGATACATAAGATTTAATTAAGAATAACGAGGCGACATCGGCAGATTGGTCTTTTAGCTCCAGTTTGCCATGTCTCCTCCGGTTTCTTCCAGTCTTTTCTGTTTAATACTGTCCTATTCCATGTTCTACTCGCTGTTCTGATAATGTCGTCCTCCCGTCTATTCTAGTTTGTCTTCCTCGTTTCCTTTTTCCATTTTTGGGACACAGAAGATCTAAATACTTAAATTAAGTCTCATATAAGAGAATACAAAACAATTTTACTTCGAAACAGTATATTTGTAGCAATTAGTGTATGTGGTAGTCGAGCAAGCTTCGGCACGAATTGGGCCAGCTCGCACCGGGGAAGTACCACACCCCCACAGAAGACCGGCGTGAAATAGCAATCCGCTGTGTTTCGTTCGGTGAGTGGGGGAGCCGGAGGCCCATATCCTTTTCCTTACCCTTCCCAGTCCTGTCCTTTATTCCTATCGCCAATCCTTTCTTAATCCCTTCCCAAGAAGTCGGCAATCCATTTGTAGAGGCGTAAGGTCTGCAATGGACCTTATGCCTCTCCAAATGTTCATGGGCGGTGGTAGCGCTTACCATCAGGCATCCCACCAGCTCCATTGCCGACTGTAACATAAAAAAAAAAAAAAAAAAAAAAAAATTACATAACATACAATCGTATAACTGAGAAATAGTTGAGATTGGCTCTTATAAGGAATTCCTTCCGATCAGTCAGTCAATTTGATACGGGCGGACGAGTCAGAGGGAGATAGTACAAGGCATGTACTTACAGAGGTTAAATGTTAAAATTTTGTTGTATTAATTAGTTTATTATATTGTGTTCAGTATAGTTACTGATTTGTAAAAAAAATACACGCTATTTGCAATGGAAGTACTCAGTATACAAGTTATACAGTTATAATACTGTAGCACGCTGTAAACCATATAAAAGCGGATATAAATATATTTGATTTTATTTCAATTATGCTAGGAATTTAGCTGCTGTACATAACTCTGCCTGGTTAATACACACCAACATCAATACACATGCAATATTACATAGATGCATAGATTCACATAAACACATATAAATACGGCCTCATACACTGTGCACATATCATAGGCATATACACTCATACATATAATACCACCTAAACCTTCCACCCGATTCGATCAATAAATAAAATTTCATTTAAATTTAACAATCCCCCAACCCCGTTAAGTGTTGTCGGCCATCTTGAATTTGAAATTTCTACCCAGAAAGAGGGTTAAAAGTTAAGTTAAGTATTTAATCTGAAATTTTGTGGCGAAAGTATTTAATCTGAAATTGGGTGGATAGGGGAAGCCCGATCTCTGACTGATATTCCTCAAACATAGCGAAGGCCACCGCAAGGAACAGGCATTCGAATGAAAAATGAAACCACATCGACATCCATCTATCTACAATAAAACAGACAGACACACATGCGCACAGACAAACAGACAGACACCAGACCAATCTTTACTGCCGGTTTAAAAGCGATCGCTTAAAACTCAAACCCGAACAAATGAACAGAAATATGATTCCGTATTGTAGCCCGGCAAGGTCGAGTATCATTATAGTTAACTGTCAAACTCAGGGACAACACTTGAATAAGTTTCCTTTGCTTTGGGGCACGGGGCGTGGGGCATGGGCCATGTAATCGATACTGATGTTTGATTGTTTGTTGTTTGCGGATCACCGGCCTGTCAGTAGTTTTCGTTGTTCAATATTATTTGTGAATATTTTGTTATACAAACTTAATAGACAAGTTCTGAGTAAGCCTCATAAACTATTATTAAATGTAGACACTGGATTATTAAATTGTTCTAACAATTAATCAATATTTATACAACGAAGTTAACTTTGAAATTACTATGTATAGGATAGTCTTTATTCCATTTGCTTGTGAGTTGTGAGCTATCGTGACGTCTTAAAACAGTATTAATTCCAGCGTGGGAAAAAGGCTATGTAAATCATGTACTACCATCACGTTCCTAAATTAGAATTACTATTTTAAGACAATATTGCCTAATAAACTTAGTATATACATATATGAATATACTTTATTTATTACGCAATATTTATGATAAATTTAATCACTTAAAGAAAAACGTAACGAATAATTCTACGACTTTAAAAATAACCATCACGATTTCAAAAGAAACCAATTCATTTCAAACATTCTCACGATGATTCCACTTTAAATATTTCGTAAGATTAATAAACAGCGAATCTTGAATAAAACAATTTATAGTCATTTATTATTTAGGCTTCTAGAATAGCTAATATGTACAAGGTCTATTAACTTGAATCTTACAAAAGCGACATTATTATTAATCAACACAGACAAATCAATTTAGTCGGATTAGGTAATTGCGCATACAAATTTAATTATGCGTTATTGCATGACATTTAAACGTAAGCTACTTGGTGTCTGTGTGATCGACGATTTATTGAAGTGAAACTTCTTTAGAATCGTTTCGATTTCAAACCTGATGCAACGGAATTAACGACAGGTAAGAGACACAAATACAAAAATGTGTAGAATGAAGCCGGCAAAGAATGAGACAGAAATATACATACTATTTTATATTATCGGTCTCTACTCTTTGTTAAACAAATTAACTTTGTAATTATCCTCCTTGTTATATATATTCATCTCATTCTTTTGTCGATTTACTGAAGTTTCACTTCTATCGTGTGTGAATCGCACACACACCTTTCTTTATATTGAATAAATATTGTGTTTCTAGTAAATAATAATCTAATACTATGGAATAAGTAAGAACTTGCGAGATGGTAAAGGTTTATGCTCCCTTACGGGGAAATGGAGCAGATGCATTTCACATATATCTCTCTAATCGATTCTTTACCCACGAGTGATCTGCATCAGAACGTCTCTTTGCTTTCCTCTTTTTTTCCTTTTTAAGGACAAAACCAAGCTATACAATATTACAAATTAATCAAAAATGATGGACTGATTTAATGTAATTTTATTTAAAGTAAGCGATTAAACTAAATATGTACGTTTTAATCCTCTTTCCATAATTTATAATATGTACTGCTTAAAATTATTAATTTATGTATTGTTCAATGTTACTAACCGCCTCCTTGGTGCAGTAGTTAACGCGTGAGCGTAGAACTGGGGGGTACTGGGTTCGATTCCCGGTGGGGTTGCACAAAAAAAAAACGTCACGGTCTGGCAGGACACAGAAGGCTGATCACCTACTTGTCCATAAAAAACGACTAGTGAATCAGATGTATATCATCCCCAATAGGAGACTCGGATTTTTGCAATGTTACTAAGGAAAGTTAATATTATTGAAGTTGAATTATAATTTAATGTAATTTATATTCGAAATCTATTATATTGCAAATGTCTGTGTTACCTAAATAAATGAATGAATTATTGATTTTTGATCAGATTCTATATTTAATTGTAGCGTCTTAAGAATTAAATTCGCTTGACAAAAGGCAAATATATATTATGGAGGTTTTAGTTGTAATGTTACATAAGTAATTAGGCATCTATTAGAGCTAGGCAACTTGTGATTGGTTCGGTAAATGCTTATCAGAAGCCCCGTAATCGAATTATAGGTCCGCTTCAGGCTATGTAATCTAGACTTAGTGCTTCTATTCCACTTTGAGCTACGTTTTAAATGACCTCCAAAAATTAGATCATAGACTGAGAATTGAATCTAAGTTTTTTTTAATTTTTTAAGTTGTATTAAATGAAGATGGCAATTAATTGAACAATTAAACTTTAATATATTCATTTATCAAATGTTTTTAACAATTCGGACCACATGGAAGACACCAGCTTTCAAATAGAAACAGAATCATTAAAATCGATTCGCCCATTCGTAAGTTCTGAGTTAACACCTAAAGTACAGTCGAATTGAAAAGCTCCTTCTTGTTTTAAAGTGACTGAGTTTTTTTTTTGTAAATTGGATGAAGTATAACCAATTAACAACAATTTTTACATTAGTTTTTTATGTGTTCGTCGGAAATGGTGAGTCGCCTGATGGTAAGCGCTACCACCGCCCATGAACATTTGGAGAGGCGTAGGGACGATTGCAGACTCTACAAATGAATAGCCAACTTTAAATGGGAAGGTTTGAAGAAAGGATTGACAAATATAGTAAAGGAATGAGGTTGGTAGGGTAAGGAAAAGGATGCGAGCCTCTCGGAATATTAAAATATAATTTACAAGTTATCTTGTAAACTTTTGTTTTGAGAAATTTCTTGCAAAAAATAGTGGTTTAGTTAATTGTTTATTAGCCATATTAATTATGACTATATAATTTTTTTTCATATAGGTGACTTTTTCTTGGAGATCATGGGGGTATGGGGAGCTTGGGAAGAAAATTTGAGTAAAACAGGCATATCAACATCAGCCCATATGAATCCATTAAATGAAATAGTTTATTTCACCGCTTCATCAATTTAAGAGTTATTATCATCATCATCATTTACCAAACATGTTCCTATTTTCCCACTGCTGGGACACAGGCCTCCTATGTTCAGGCCGTAATCCACCACGCTGGCCAAGTGTTGGCAAGGGTTGGCATACAAACAAGTTATAATATAAATGTGCGTAACTTCATCAAACCCAAAATCATTTCTTTCCAAAACACACACACACATAGAAATAAGAATATTATGATATAGCTATAGTACATCAGTTCTAAGAAACAAGCATTAACTCGGACGAAGTTTGCCAATCAGCTGGAAATTCTGTTTCGGCGCATACGACGCTCTGCTTAATTACAGTAAATCAATTTATGTTGTTTTGTAGTTCGATTAGTGGAAACTTTTCTGAGCATCCCGCTTGTGTAGGTTAATTAGTTCGGGATTACTTTGGTTATATCGTCACGTGTGTTATAGATAAGTATTGGCTCAGTGAAGACCTTGGATGTATCGAAAAGTCGGGGGTTCAAGATCAGGTTAGCATTTTCTTGTGTTTGTCTATACGCTAGTATTAGATGCTCGTCCCGACTCCGTTCGTATATCAAGATTCCTGTTTTATCCCAAGGGAGCATTTAATCGGGATAAAAGTATCCTATCACCCAAGTCATCTCATACTCTGTCTGTATACCAAATTTCATCAAAATCCTTTCAGTAGTTTCCGCGTGATTGACGGACAAACATTTAGAAATACTTTTTAAAGGATTTTAAACGCAATTCATTTATTATATTATTTAACCCGAGTATTCGAACACTTAGTTTGTGATTTATACACTTTATTCATATCACCACCGTTCGATACAGTGAAGAAAAATTTCGCGAGGAAACCAGCATTTCGAAGAATCAAAAGTTCGACGACGGTTTATGGCCTGAACCCGCATAGGAGGTGTGTACCCCTGCCCATATATATGCAGTGTGCACATAGCATGAGCTGGTGATGATGATGATGAACATATATGTTTTACATACATATATAAACTAAGATTTCTTCTATTCTGCATATTCAAAGAGGACAGCAAGACAACAAGAGCCACTAGTAGATGATATCGTTGAAGAAAAACACACTAAATTGAGAAGCTTAAAACAAGTTATTGTACTGTAATTTTAGGAAAAATAGGAATTATATAATCTGATTTATCACATCCAACGAATGAGAACTTAAATAAAATTGTATTCAAGTATTTGGCGGAAAATTCGTAGTGACTCCTCGTTATAGCCAAAGGTTTAAGTTTCGCTTCGGATTCAATCAGACAAGTTTGATTGGGATTGTTTGGAATATATTCGTTCACGCTGAAAATGAATATATTTTTCACTTGTTTCTTATTATTCTATCCGAGTTTTGCCTGTTTGGCTGTTGACTGGCTTGGTATTATGAATTTTTAACCGACGCTACCAACATAAGGTTATCAATTTGACTGTATTATTGTAATTTATTTATTTATCCCTTCCCTGTGCATTCCTTCTTTCCTGTCATTAATCCTTTTCTTCTCCCTTACCTCTTTAAAGTGGGTAGCGCAATCGCTTACCATCAGACGAACTTACAGCTTCAGTTGGCAGCTTAGACATAAAAAATATTTATTTATTTACACTTTATGGTGCTGGCGTACATAACACATCCTTAAAATAAATGACTTCATTCTAAACCAGCACAGCGGGCGGCCTTATCACTTAAACAGCTATAACATGAATATTAACTCAATAAAAAAGTAAAATTAAACTACTCCTTTTTACATGGGCTTTTCAAATTTATCGGAACCCTCATACCTCAACCCTCATTTCATACATCTAGATTTAAAATATCCACATTTAAGTTAATATACGCTATCTGCAAAGTTCTAGAATGCAGTATTTGGAAAGTTCTCAAAGCTATCCGGGGCTAATTTGCATTCCTTTGAAATAAGCCTTTACCACTCAATCTGACGTTTTACCATGATTTATCGTATATTAGTGTATGTAGAGTACTTATTATTTAGTGTTTGTAGTTGATTCTTATATCGAGGCTTTCCCAGATTCTTTTGAAGCTTATTCCAAGCACCTGTCTCTAACAACACTAGATATTAAGCTATCCATGTTCTTAATGTAATATATTGTTGTGCAGAATCAAATCAAATTATTTTCTTTCATTTATTTTTATTATTATTCTACTAATATTATAAATGCGAAAGTTTGTAAGGATGTGTGTGTGTTTGTTGCTCTTTCACGCAAAAACTACTGAACCAATTGCAATGAAATTTGGTACGTAGACAACTGGACAACTGGAATAACATATTGGCAACTTTTTACCTCGATATTCCTACGGGATACGGACTTACGCTGGTGAAACCGCGGGGCGCAGCTATTTATATATAACGATTAAAAACATAAAGAAAGCCCTGTTGCACTAAATGTTCAAGTTTGAGTAAAGAAAGAAAGAAAGAAATGAATTTATTGTCTATAAACACACAGCACCGCACATACACAAAAACCTTAAGTAAAAAAAAAATATATATATATATATCTTTATAAATAATTTACAACTAATATCTACAGTAACAGCTCGCAATATTTTTACAAATTTTTAGTTCTTTCACAACGATTTAAAACTAAAGAATTTGTATCACGTAGGTTTAAGCATCATGTGGTTAATCTCAATTTATCGTAATATTTTAGTTTTCGTTGTGTTAAGGGTGGTTCTACAAAAGTAGGGCAAATATTAAGGATATTATGTTTACATAAGTTTCTGCTTTTAATTATTACGAATTTGGGTGGTTATGATAGATAATCTAATAAACATGCTAACTTAAAACAGGCCAGTCACTTTATAAAGTAGTTTTTAAATTATTAAGGATTTTCAAAATTTTGCTTCCAGAGGACTGACGAAAGCAACAGGGTACTGACAAATACACATTTTCATAAGAATAATCAGTCATTTATTAATCATTGAAACATTCTCTTAGAACGTAATTATATGACATGTTCTTTTAACATTATTCCTTATAGTAAGTATAAAATAATCACATTTTTTCTATTTATACTGACGAAACTTCCTCAGTATTAAAGTCAGCCTTGAATTTTTTTATTACCTTAACATTAATCAAAGTTAAATTACTTTGAGGTAGTTTCACTCAAAAATTATACATTTTCTAAAAAAACAATAAACAACTGTAACACGAAATTATTATTTTTAAATAATAAAAATGAGATCCATTTTCTTATTAATCAA